>NW_008751855.1:679054-696412 GCF_000715545.1 Opisthorchis viverrini | reverse complement strand
TATAACTAGCTCTCGGGACCTCTTAGAGCTTTAACAAATGCACCGATCAACGTAATGTGTGAATGCGAAACCACTAAAAAATCGTGCTCCTCTATGCATGGCGGTGTCATTACCGCCAGCTTGTGGTATATTAGGAAATATAATTACACCCTGAAAGCAATAGGAAAACAGACGGGCACACACCGGAAACTTGGTCGCGCCTAGACTGATAAAATCCTATAGAAATGTACGTGCAGAATTTTCCCACGAACCAGGGATACACGGTATTATAATCCAAAGATGTCCTTACAGTGAGTTGGGAAGCTCTCCAAGGACCGGTCACAGCAACCGTCCGGAGGAGAAAACTAGGTAATGAATAATACCACGTGGGGAATGTCTGCAGACCACATGCCGGTTGAACCACCTCAGAATTCATGTTGTCGTCGTTGTAAGTCCTTTGAGTTGTTTCCCTCCCAAAATCTTCGTCAGTCCCTGGGGACTACCAGCTTTTTTGTAGTTGCAGGAAACTCTAAGCCTAATAGCAGGTACGTCAAATCAAGTCTTCAGCGCACAGCTTTCCGCAGCTCACATAGATAGCCAGAGTTAAAACTGGCTCTGTTCCGCAGGTGCTTTAGGGCGAAAACATACCTTTTAAATGTTGTTTCTCAAACTGGTGAGGTTGTGATAAAAAATTGCGAACTTGACGGTCCTTCTGTCGCCCACGCTTGTTCGATCATCAAAATTATTCCTGCCGACCACTGTTCGGGGGCACCTGTGAGGTCTGCAGTTCAATGAGATAACCCGCTCACGACAAAAAATGTTCTATATTTTCCTAAAAGCAAGATATTATACAGCTGCTCTCCTGAAATAACACTGAAGAGATTTTCGGCTAACAGGATAATGTGCCTTGAAAATCAACACTTATGGACTGGGAGCAAACTCACACCATGTTCAACTAGAGCAATAGTGTGCCTAGTCACAAAAGGAAGAAATTTGCGCACGAAAACTACCTCTGCGCACAACAATTTATGTGGATCTGACTTCAAGCTAGAATGATAAACGCCTAGATTTAAGGCACTCCAGTGCAGACGAACACGATCACTCTGTGGTATTGCCTCTTAGGCTCACCATTGAATTGCCTCACCCCAGTCGCGAGGCCAGCAGTCTGGTAACCCGCGTAAACGTGTCTTTTCTCAGGCTCATTGACTATTATCAGGTCCCCTGAATGTACATGACAAATCGGTCATCATGACAGTCAGCTCGTGTTTTCGGAGAGATGTTTGCTGTGATCCTTCAACGCGTCTCCACAGCAACGTTCTATATCCAGGTGGTTACACTTGAAGACTTAATTTACTGTACGTTGATTGTCCAAACAATATTAAAGACCAGAGATAAGTAAGGTACAAGTTTTCATAACCTTGGTTAACTTCATCAAATGTCACACGATGTGACAGTTCTAACTTTATGAAAGCATCGTTTTGTAAAAGTATTGTCAAAAGCGGGATAAACTTCCATGGCTCCAAATTAGGAAGGTGACGAAAAACATACATATCTTTAAAGCGGCTCTTTACCGACTTCATTTGAGATGGATACATGTCCACGCCAATACCCACTGGTTTCCGAGATTCAAATCAGGCATTGCGTTCAAATACTTTCCATGCCTATCTTTGGTTTAACTCTTTGCGATATTGAAATTTGCTTCAGAAGTAGAGGGTTTCGCACGATTCACGGAGTTCATGGAACGCACGTTCAATGGACACCAATTCATTGCACGAATATACCGCACATTGTATAGGCCCGTCATTTACGTTGAGAGCTAATGTAAGTCCTGCCTCATGCTTTGGTTTTCGCGAACTTCTAGGAAAATCCATATAGTATCCGGAAAAAATACTCTTCTCCACTACGCATGTTGGTAGTGGATAACCCTAGCAAATACCGATTCACAGTAGGTAAATCAAGTGAGTAAAAATAGGCGGGATGATACAACTCACAGTTCGTTGGTACAGTTAGTTAGTACCACCACAATAAATCCAAATCGATCTCCTTCCTTGACATAGTCCTAGATGCCTTCTATCCCGTCGTAGTCTGAAAGGTAGATCACCACTCGTTAATTCACTACAGCGCAACTCGACACAGCAAGAAAGGAACACGCCTTTCACGGGGTACAGAATTTGTATTGTGTCATATTTCTTTTGCTTTCATTTAAACAAAAATTATTCGGTATGAAGAGGAGAGGAATAAGCTGAGATTTTAGTGAGAGATAGAAAGTGCTACAATTTGAGTAGTGATAAGTTACAAAGAAAGTAATAATGTACAATGGTCAGAAGGATCACCATATGTTAGGTTCCCGACCCTCTTTAATGCATCTGCCAATAGACTGGGAAAATGTAGGTCACGTAAAATTCTAGCTCTCGTAATGCAAGCCCAGTGTTTTGAAATTGTCACAACATGGGACAAAGAAGCTTACACGGTGCGTGGTCATGCGCAGCTTACAAACCTCTAAAAAGGAGACTATTTGCTTGTGCGCACCCATATCAACAAAAGCGGACTGGACACACGACGCGAGCAAAATGGAACTGTACCCTCAGATGAATGTGGGAGTAGTACCGCGAAAAAAGATGAAGCGTCGTCGATCAAAATACTGGAAACATTAAGAATTACACTTAAGAACGAAAATAAAATATTTTTCGGATTATGTTTGTGATCGCCTCTATGTGTGGGTTTAAACGCATTTAGAGACAGCCGATGTGATGGGGTCGAAATCCGTGAATCTTACATACCGCGAGGCAGATCAAGTTGATAAAAAGTCCTCCAGCCGGCCAACCCGTTTCCTACAAAATTTCCCACAAAATGTTAGCTCTTTGAGCCTGTAGGAAGAACTAGCCTACCTGGTTCCGTGAGTAATTCTTGGGAATCTTATCTGTTTGTTTTAGTGCATTCCCCCAAGGTCACTCACTGGACCACAGTTTCACGTGTGAAGTATGGCCCGTGGTAAGCCGGCTGGCTTGAAGACTGCGCGTAAGCTATCGACCCACAGAAAAACACAACGGTGGGCGGATAAACAGTACAAAAAGTCGCATCTGGGTACTCGGTGGAAGGCTAATCCTTTTGGTGGTGCGTCGCATGCGAAAGGGATTGTCCTGGAAAAGGTAGGTCCAGTTGTCTCGCCGCCATTTCTCAGGTTGGTGTGGAAGCTAAGCAGCCGAACTCTGCCGTCCGTAAGTGCGTGCGAGTACAGCTTCTGAAGAATGGCAAGAAAATTACGGCATTCGTCCCACGAGATGGTTGCTTGAATTTTATCGAGGAGAACGATGAAGTGCTAGTTGCCGGTTTCGGAAGAAAGGGGCACGCCGTCGGTGATATCCCCGGAGTGCGCTTCAAGATAATTAAGGTGGCGAACGTCTCATTGCGCGCCTTGTATACACATAAAAAAGAACGCCCGAGGTCATGAGTTCCATGCATTTCCAAAATACAAATTACTGTTTGGTTCTAGTATTTTTGTGGACATATGTTGGTTTGGTTCTTAAACTACGTGCTCGTGATGTGGAAAACCTTCGTCATTCGTCAACAGGACTAACACGTGGTTTCTGGCCCCCGCAATCTTGAAGTGCAGTTCATCCTTAATCACCATGGTAGCCAATATTCAGTGCATTAGTGAATGCAGACAACATTGAGTGCAGATTTGTCACAGCGCCTCTCGGTTTGTGACTTTTGGTCCTGTCCACCTGTACATTTTAGCAACCACTACTCATCCCCGTATCCATTGGCGCTGGAGACGATCCTGCCACTAGTGTGAAACGCCTGGAAGACGTCCTATATCAGCGGGTAAAGTCCACGGGGATTCGTCCCGAAGGAATTATGCACTATGTACTGCTTGAAACGGAGTTCTGCTTCTGAGGAAGAGGCTTCCATACTTCAGTGGACGGCAGTAGCAGGTAACGCCTGCATGACATTCCTCAAGCAGTCTCCAAATAGACGTTCCAGTGGCGGTTTCTGGACAACAAGCTTTTCATGTCGGTGGCTTAGCACTGATTGTTTTCCAAATGGGCCCGGCTGTTACTGCGTGCAAGCTGTGTTTAGGCACGTCGTTTGCAAAATTGTTTTGTGGGATGATTGGCTTGCAAAGGCTTTTTTCACCCTGTAGGGAGGTGGCCGTCTAGGTGTAACATATTTCGGTGACCCCGTTGCAGTGTGACCGTCTGCTTTCATCAGGATGCGTGGTCGTGGTTATACTCCATGTTGTTGCTAGAGGGCTGATGGCAAACATGCGTTGGGCATCGGGTGCTGATTTGATTAGCCAACTTGTTATTGTAGTGGTGTGAGGTTTATGCAGCTTAGAACATGTTCAACAGAACATGTTCTGGTGGTGGATCGTTGCAGCAGCAAATCTCCCGACAAAAGTAGAATGTGTTAGTTGAGCTTTAGGGGTGCACCGATGTAGCGGGTTACCTAAGGTTCCATCCAGACTGCGAAGGTCAGCAAGCAGCAGGAGGACAACAGCGTATCCACGTTTTTCGAAAGGTATTACATCATCGACGGTACGACCAGTGTTCAACACCTATGCTTCTCTGACGGAGCGGCTCGTAGGTCGAGTACTATCCTGTGCGACAGAATTGTGGACACAGTAAAGTGTTCCTTCAGGTGACCATATTTATGGGATAAGCAGGGTCGCCTTCCCCTTTGGAAGGACGGGTTAGAACCGTCTCAAAGAACTGCACATTTCAGATGGCAGTGACCGCCGAAGCATTATATTCAATGCGATAGAAATAACAGTAGCAGTGTGGTGATACTCAAAAGGCATTCAGAAGGTTAAGTCTTCCAGTCACTACCTACGGGAAGGGTATTTCAAGAAATCCCCACAAACCGCTGCCTCGCAGTTCAGACTTTTGAACCAGAGGGTAGGGGCAGCGTCCGCAAACAAAAACCCTACTGCATTACGGATCAAGCTTTTGAGTCAAAGGCTTAAGGTGCAGTACCTCTAAACCCCTTTACCTGGACGACCCGGAGGTTCCGTTGGCTTTTGCTTGCTTTTGCTCCACCCATCAACCTTCGCTGACATCTCATCCATCAAATGCTGCATTGCGGTCAACCCATCTTTCGGCCCCCTAACCGTGTCCTTGTGTAAGCTGTCGCTCAACAGAATTAATCGAAGTAATCATATATTAAACTCCAGGGATGTGCTCCATAGTACTCAGCGTCCGTACTCCTTCAAAATGGACATTTTTTTCTGGAGCCATGTCTTCCCTTTGTCGTTGTATTCTGAATTCCCGAAACACACCTGTAAGACTATTTCGGTCGTGTACCTCAGATTTGGGATGATCTCAGATGTCCAATACTTCGCTCTTCGGATATCTAGTGATGCTGACGTAATGGCTCGTGGTACCGAAATTACGCGCATCGCAGCTGAGCAAAGCTGTTCATCAAATCTCAGTAGCCCATCAGTATCAGGCCGATCTGCCTGGAAAACTGCTGGAAATGGAGTCATACTGAGGACGAAGTTTGCTTGGAGAGTGGATGGAAGCAAGTTAAAGAAACTAAGTTTTTAGGACTGTTATTCGAAGCCATTTGACTCAACTGAATGAGTATTGGATTTCGTTGAGGTCAACAGGTCCTGTTGCTGCCAGGAAATCCATACCATCAACTAGGGGTTATGATGGCGCATACAGACCCCTCGAACGTCGAATAAATGAGAGCTTCAGGATTGATAACGCTGATGTTTTGCGGGATGGACAAGTGGTTTGGAGGGCGAATTACTGAACGGACCCGACCTCTGCCTCTCGACTTCCCTTGTCTAGCCTTGGGTAACCTGGCAATAACCCAGCTCTCGGACCTCCATGTGGCACGGCGGCTAGGCACCGAAAGGTGCTACAGCTGAACAATCTTTTATTTTTTTGTTTTGCGAAGAATCAGGAGAAGGACAAGTTTCCGCCGCAGACAACAGCCACACCCTGTTTTAGCAGATTCCGTGAAAGAAAACAGGTATGGAAGGAAAGGACGTAGTTGCCATTTAAGGGCACTGGACAGGTTACTAAGGGAAGCCGTTCTGCTGGCCTCTTTCGACGACCTCTAGAAGAACGATTCTGAATGGAACATGTCGCCACGAACAACAAATCCAGCACGGAATTTCATTCTTTTAACGCAGCAAGGCATCCGTGTATGATCTGCATCCTGCACTCGTGAATGAAATTGGCGAAGCTTTGGTAAACAATCTGACTACCCTACTACGGAAAATTTGGAACGAACGCAATACCAGCGGAATGGAGCACCTTGACAGTGACCCCGTTTTCAAAAAGGGCCGTGATGTCAGTTCGGCTCAGCCTCAGAAAGACTGTGTATCTACACTCAAGCGTCATCGTGCTGCTGGTCCTGGTAACGTTCCACCTGCTCTGTTCAAGGATGGCGGTGAATTTCTCGGCCATTGTATCTAGCCTATCTGAGGGCAAGGGACACGCCCAAGTAACGAGTGAGTCGGTAATGGTATCCATCATCAAAAGGTATACTCGCAGTGGATCTATTGACCACAGAGATGCCAGTTTGACTCCCCTTGTAACAAGTCCTCTGGCGTCACTGATTTTTCGTCTTCTTACGGTGGCACGCGTAAACTTGACCCCTCAATAACAAGCGGGATTTTGACCTGGTGGAGAGTGCGTCGATCACATCTCCACACTCCCTAAGTGCTAGAGCAACACCATGTGCACAGACGACCCACAACTGTGATGTTTCTTTGACTTCAAGGGTGCTTCAATCGGTCAGCGCTGTTAAACAGTAAATGGGGTAAATAGGGTAGGTCCCAGAATTTCGAACATAATCTGATCCTCATTCACATCTGGCTCTCTAAAAGTTTTCCTACAAAAAGTGGTGTCCGACAAGGCTGCCGACTCCATTTTTCACTTCGTCAATCATATACTAATGAGGCGAACGTTGGAAGTTCTTCGAAACCCCGGTATTTACATCGTTGATAGTGAGAAACTTGTCGGTCTGGAGTATCCAGACGAAATCGTCCTCTTTGAGGACGAAGGCAAAGCATAAGCCCAGTTGAAAAAACTGACTACCATCACCATCTTTCCGCATGCTCCTTGTATCTTCAAAATTCAAAAACATGTTTAACGTACATTTTCTCAACATACTCCTTATACTTCAAAGAGAGTCACTAGAGAATATGGAGAATTTCACGTGTCAGTAGTTGTATTATCTCTAACGCTAGTCTCTGATGAAATAAGTGTCCGAATGACGTTTGCTAATTTGCTTCTCGTGGCGTCAAAAGCGCAGTGGTTCTGACAGAGTTCGCGTGTACAAGTTTACAGTAGGGACCGTATTGTTTTATGGTTACGAGACAGCCCCTGCGGACGGATGGTGTGAGGCGTCTTTGGCTTTCTGACCAGCGGTGTCTCAGAAGTGTTATTGATGTCCGATGGTGTCAACGAACTCGCAGCGGAGTAATTAGAAAATGGGTATTTGGACGTGCAGTAGGTGCTTCAGTCGCGTAAAACATCCAGCACCGTCAAGTGCAGTGGTTCGGCCATGTGCTACGCATGGCGAAGCATAGTTTGTCAAGACAAGCGTTGTTTTCAGCGGTTCCTCCAGAATGATGCAAGCCACGAGGTAAACAACGTATGATTTAGGTGTGAAAGAGATTACGAAGAATTAAGATGGTGCGGTGTGGATTCACACACCCTTGCGCTGATCGATGACAGTAGCGTGCGTGCTGTCAGTTTCTTCCCAGATTGTCTGATTGGGCGCTTGGAGGTGTGGGCATCTGACTGCCTGGCATAGAGCAGCAGGGGATTCGTAGTACCTTGAACCAACGTACTTTCGACACAGTTTATATATGATAAACTGCAGAGGGAGTATTCACATCAGAGTGGGATAGGGTAGAAGTGGTAATACGTAACAGCGCAAGACACGGATATGGACAGCTACACAAAATGGGCAAACTGCATGTTGCCTAATCGAGTCCTGTAAACCTCTGATGCCAACGTAAGTTCGATGGACTATGATCGTTGGCAAACATATAGGTAGCAAATTGCTGCTGTTAATTCCCCCATTATCATTAGCTGCAAAAACCGCATACTTAACGTACAGCTGTTATAGCTGCTACAGCTTTGTTCACCAATGATTTGGTGAGTTGGAGTATATAGTTACGCCTCAAATGCGGTGCGTCATATGATTGATGCATAAACAGGGTTGCCTGTGAACCTTTTATTGGTGAGATTGGAACGAGAGTTTGCATTGAGGGTAATAGCTTGGATGTACGAGATCCCATTGAGGGCGCGATCGTGCCATGTCTGACAATGTTTCTAACCATTGGTGTGCTCCATATGGGGATCCCTACACATGAAGATCCACGCAGCTGTGGTTGCTGGTAATGGGCTTCATACTTTGCTGTCAAGTCATGTTTGACCTCCCCTGGCTCGTTTCCATGCTTCACTTCGCTGTTCGGAAAGAGCCCTACCAGGAAGCCAGTCGACTAGCACATGGAGCATGTGACCAAGCCAGCGCAACCTATGGAGTGTCCTTAGTTCATCTATGGTGGGCGAGTTATTTCCGAAAACGTTAGACTTCGGCATTACTAATCCGGTGCTCCCACCAAACTCAGGCAATGCTCCGAACACATCGATGGTCAAACATTGAAAGACGACTTCCTCGACGCGCAGCGGCCAAGTTTCTGATAGCATAATAATGTACTAATACGAAGCCCACCTCAGTATTGTAAACTCGACCGTTGACGGATAAGCTGATATCGTACCTACACCACAGGTGATTCAAGTGAACAAGAGCTGCTCTGGCCTTCTCGGTCTGGATGGAAATATCATTCGCGTCACCACCGGGACTGATACAGCTGTGTTGATTCTTCCGGTTTCGGCAGAGTACCGCACATCCCAATAAATTATGCCAACAGTGGTGGTATCCGTTACTGCGTCACCTAGGTTAAAGCAAATAGTCGTGCGCTGAACCCGTAGTCGGGTGAGTCCTGTTGCTACCGTCTTTCAACTCAGCGGAGCCGGTTAACATTATTATCAGTGATAACGGGACTAGCCACAATTGCACTCTTGGATGCACTTTTAGGAACGATCCTCGCCTTTCACTCCCATTTGTGTGGTAGTTTTCTGTACACCAGGGGAAGAACTGATATAAAGCAGAATGCCTTAAGTGCATGTTCTACCGTTTTATCAAAAAGGAAGCTGGACACTCACCGGGTAGAACGAGTAATCCATCAAGAAGAGATGACCGGTTTGTCTGCCTCCGCGACCCATTGAGCTATACTGGGGATGCCCGCGCGAAACTCGCAGTCTTTCATACCAGGTTGGTCAATGGTTGGAGGTCTGACGAGCACAGTCTTCTGGCCCCCCAGGTTGGGGTGTTGGAACAAGTGTGGTGACTTGTTTCATAGGAATGGTAGTACACCTGCATTTCCAACCTACCACCGCTGTCTTGCGGTTAGGCTTCTGGGCCTTGATCGTCTTGTTTAGGTATTGGACATCCTGGCAGTATCCCAGCCCACGTACAGCCATGACACTTACAACTGACAATGCTTTCATGCCACATCAGCCGTCGCGCGGTGCAATCGGCAGGACCTTACTTTCTCCATACAGCTGGACGGGTAAGCGGCTATGTAGGGTCCTCCAAAGGCATGTCGGTCACAGACTCAATTTGACCGCACTGCCATCAGTTACCGGTGAAGCGGATCAGTCACCGACTACCGGTCGTTTTGGAATGCACTTGTGGATTCTGACCACGTGTTTACCCGGAGTCGGTTCTCCCTACGTTTCCAGGGCCGCATAATGTGCGGACAAATCGCCTGGCAACGGAGACTGGCAGATCCGGATGTCAGACGAATTCACCAGAATGGCCTTCTGGAGTCCCAACTGATCTACCAGCAGATGTAAATTATTGCTGGGACAAGATCGCCACCTCACATTGCACACCGCTGTGGCAAGGCGCTATCCGGCCCACTCAAGCTCTGGATATTAGACCGAACAATGGCACTGCCTAAATCCTGGAGGAATATCCTGGCCGTTCTGGAACATAATTTGACGCGATGAATCATCAGACGTCAGTTGAAAGCAAGCGTGCGCGCAGACCGTGAAGCCTGGTGGATTAGGGGTGCTAAGGAAATGGAAGAGCCCACAGAAAATCGGAAACGCCCAAAGATTATTTCATTTGATCCGTGCGAGTGGTCCCCGTAAGCCACTTGTGAGTGGAACCATCAAGGATGATAATTGAGCGACCATCGTGAACAAAGAAGAACGCCTCAGCCGTTTGAACGAATACAACAGTTTTGGTGGCCAGCAGCTGCCACTTATCTGGAGCCGACAGCTGACGTAGAACCCTGGACGGTGAACGCGGAATCCCCCTACGGCCTCAGGTTCATGATCGCATTAGTCCTCTCAAGCTCCACCAAGCTTCTGATGCAGATGATCTTCCACCCACATTGTTCAAAGATGAGGGTGAAGTCCTCGGTGAGCGCTTGTCTGATCCATTTGCCTCCATTTGAAAAAGAGTTTGTCCCAGATAACTGGGGAGAGTCGTTGACAGTGCCCACTTTCAAAGAAGAGGCTCGTAGTAGTGATAACCACAGGGGAATCAACTTGACCTCGGTCGTAACAGAACTGCTGGCGTGCTTCTTCGTCGCCTTATGGCTCGCCAAACTGAGTCGAGAGCAAAGTTGGGAGGAGGGTAAGCAGCAGCAAGCGGGATTCCAACCTGGTTAGAATTGCGTTGACCACTCGTTTCACACTCGGCTGCTAGAACACCAGGCACAAAAACGATCAAAATTTTTAGTATTCTTGTATCTCCAAGGCGCATTCGACTCGGTTGGCCAGTCTGTTCTGCTTGACAAGCTTGCCCATCAATGAATAATAATATAATAATCGTTCAGCTGTAGTGACCTTCCGGTACCTAGCTGCCATGCCACCCGAAGGAAGCATGAGGGCTGGGATACTGTCAGGTTGCCCAAGCCTAACCAGGGGAAGTCGAGAGGCAGAGGTCGGGTTCGAACCACGGACCTTCCGGCCAGTAGATTCGCGCTCTAACCACTTGAGCCATCTCGCCCCCATCAATGAATGCCCTAGATGATTGTGAACATGATAAGTTCTTTGTACTTCTAGGCTTCCGGACGTGTGAGAGTACATGGAGAGCTCTCCAAATGCTTCCATACAAAGCCATTATCAACTGGAAGGGGTGTCCGCTCTCTGCATTCTCATTTCATTTGGTGATGGACAAGTGATGAGGCAAATGCTGGAGGGTCTTAAAACCCTGGCGATCAAATAGCCTCTGGTGGAAATCTTGTCAATCTGGAATATGCAGACGAAATCGTTCTCGTCTACGAAGAGGAGTTAAAGGTGAGGTGTTTTTGGAAGGACTGATCAGTTATCCCATCCCTTTGTATGCACTTTGCACTCGCAAGGTGTAACGTCATGCTCCCGGACATGCAGTCACTGAACACTCCACTTATAATCCGAGGAGAGGCACTCGAAGCTTTGGTGTGTTTTACATATCGCGGTAGTTGTATTAGTTCGGATTGTAGCGTGACAGATGAGGTTAATGCAAGGCTCGGGTTGCGTTTGCTAATTTGGGACCTATGGCATCAAAGCAGTATATCCTTGAATCCCAAGGGACGTGTGTATCGGGCTACGTTACGGCTGTTTTGTTGTGTAGCGACTTGGCCTGTTTGAGTTGCTGAAGTGAGACAGATGTTTACTGTTCGTTGTCTCAAAACCACAGCTCGTGTTGGTTAGTGTCGGCGAATCGGTGGCAAAGCAATTAGAAAGCAAGCGTTCGGTTGTGCAGCTGGGATTTCTGTCGAAGAATGTGTCCAGCATCAAAAGCTGCTTTGGTTAGGCCATAAAACGGGCATGCTTAATCATGGTTTGCCAAAAAGAGTAGTTTTCCGTGCCCAATTCAGAGTGATAGAAGCAGTTTGGTTGCCAATCTTTGACCTGGCAGTGGGACATGAAATAAATTACGAAAAGTTTGAGTCCTGTCGGTGCGACTCGTTTTCCATAATGGGGACTGTGATTCCTACTGCGCCTGGTCGGCGATATGACTGTGGTGGCGTTCTCGTCACTTTCTATTCGGAATCTCTAAGTGAGCGCTTGGTGCTGTAGGCTCCCCGGAGTGACTGTCCAGGCGTCCGTTTTCATTCGCTCCATCAAAGTGAGATTTCCGAATAAATCATGATTGTACGCCAGCGAAGTGTTGAACACCGATGTAAGGTGTGCATATTGGTGGTTGCGGGTTTGGTATATTTGTCATCAATTGTCTAATCGAATGAGCTTACCGTCACTCGAGTTTTAACCTTACCGAATACGCCAAAAACAAATAGTGGGCTAACAGTGGAAGACAATATAAAACGACGTCAATTTACGCGTTTGTACATTTGGTTATTTCTACGGTAGTCTATTCTTCGGCGTCTCCTCGAGACAACCTCGTCGTGGGGTGACAGTTCCCCCTTCCTCAACCACACTGAGCTTTATTGGGGTTGTCTATGCGGCATATAGTGATTATATCCTTCTAGGTTGGTCAATAGATAGAGGTGTGGCAAACAGTCTTTTGGAACTCCTGGTTTCCGGTTGGAACAAGCGTAGTAGTTTGTTCCGTGAAATTTGGCTATTCAGGTTGTTTCAAGTCAGCAACCCTCGTCTTGTGGTCAGTCCTTTGAGACAAATACTTTTGTTGAACGCCATGTTGGGCGCCATGGCAATATCTCAACGCACATACAGCCATGAACTTGACAGTTAAAAATACCTTCGTGCCACATCAGCCATTGGGGTGGTTTTCTCAGCCACCTTAATCGTGCAATGCAACAGTGTGGATAAGCGAAAACATGCCATTGCTTATGCCTCTTTGCCACACTTGACAGCCTTTCTCCTGTGGATCAAAGCTGTAGGAACTTGAATGAAGCATGTACGGAGTTGACAAATTGCGCGCCACTACTCAAATCTGACCCGTCGCGTTTGCTAATGAGACCCCGTTCTCTCTTTATGGGGACTCTTAGGTAGGCCAATAAGCTGCTCTCGTACGCATTGTATGTACTCCGTCGGTCATCGTCTATTGCCTCCGAAACTTTAATACAGGATCCAAGTACAGTTAGTAAGTTTACAAGGCCCTTTCTATCTGAGGCAGCTGCTGTGGTTTGTGTTGGTGTTCATATAGCGAGATGGCCCAAGTGGCTAGAGCGCGAATTTACTGACCGGAAGGTCCGTGGTTCGAATCCGAGCTCCGCCTCTCGACTTCCTCTGTCTAGGCTTCGGCAACCTGGCAGTATCCCAGCCCTCATGCTTCCTTCGGGTGTCATAGCAGCTACGCACCGGAAGGGTGCTACAGCTGAACGCTTTGAACGCTTCATATGGCCTTAAGTTCTCGACCAGATACTTCTGTGCTCAACTGGATACCTGTAACCGATCGCCTCTGTGCTGTCCAACTCTCTACTCTGCAGTGTTTATGCTGCCTGTTATTTATCCACCAACGAACTGTAGTTCTTGCTCACTGAAGAGAACTGATAACCCTCCTGTTCACCATACAGCCATATTAGTTGATGATTTCTGTGCGTAGGTAGAACTCCTCAGTTCATCAGAACGATATGATATCGTAATATATTTTCTTGACAGAACACACTGCCTACAAGGTAGCTGAGGCCTCCAACAGCTCAACCTGTTTCACCCTTCTTGGGCTCATCAAATAGGTGCAGTCCCCGAGATTCCTTCAACCTTGTGTTCTGCTTGAATTCGAATGGGACAAATTTCGACAAATGCACTCATTCGCATATCAGCCTGGTTTTCATCGGAGACTCAATTGAATCTTCTGCATAAAAATCGCTTTATTTTTCAATTCGTACTATATTCCAGATATTGCAGTATATTATCACCAAGGTTGCTGGAAACTCCCTGACAGCCCATGACCGGTTTCGCCCCTATTGGGACGCATCAGGTGGGCGCAGTTCCTGAGTTTCCGTCAATCTTATATTATACTTGAATCCCAGTTGGGATGAACTGATCACACTGCACAGGTTGCGCTGGTTTGGCCACGTGCTGCGTATGCCAGTCGACCGACTTCCTCGAAGGGCTCTTTTCGCACAACCAGGTGAAGGGTGGAAGAGAGTCAGAGGCGGTCAACCAATGACTTGGCAGCGAAGTATGAAAGCCATTACCAGCAAACTTAGCTGCGCTGGTCATTGCTGTCTTCCTGGATGGGGACCCCGAGACGGGCCACATCAATGGCTAGAGACATTGTCAGATATGGCCCAGTCGCACCCTCAATGGCGTTCGTGCATCCAAGCTATTACCTTCAATGCGTAGCTCCTTTTCCAACCCCCTCACCACTTGACAGCCCACTGACAGTGCTGGATTTATGCACCAATTTATCAGCTCGCGCGTGCAATGCGCAGCTACCTACCCCACCCCCCCAATCATCGGTGAACGAAACTGTGGCAGCTACAACCAGTGTACGACCAGTACGCGGTTCTTACAACTGACAATGATGATGATGAAGGTTTCGACCAATACCCTCATTTACGTATCGGTTTGATGCGATATGATATCACAGTATATTTCTTTGACGGATAACTTCTCACGAGGTAGCTGAAAACTGTGACAGTCCATAACCTGCTTCACCATTCTTGGGGCTCACCAGAGAAGTCTGGTCCCTGAGCCTTATTAAACTATAAATTCTGCTCGGTCACCAAGCTGTTTGCAACCGACGAAACACATTCCTGAGTAGCGTGTTTCATCAAGAAGAGCCTTGGAAGTATTTAGTCAATTGAAAAAAATCGAGAACCGATTGAGAAATCACCGTTTCAGAAGGGCTTGACAAACAACCGGGGATTTTATAGCCAGGCAGCTTTTCGTCAGGCCGAGTGATCAGGTTACCAAGTTGACTGGGATTTAAGGCAGACGATGAACCAATCAGCACTTTAAATCGGTGTGGAATGTCAATTAAAAGATCTTGCCGGTTAGTGTGGTTACCCAAAACTTACGGTTGATTGGATGAAATTTCTAATCATTTCTGATCGGGTTTCGATCCCTGATCTTCCGGCTCAAGGCACCTTAGCTGATGATCCACCTTGGGTTACACTGGTAAATTTTATCGGTCTGTGTAGGTTTATAGGTGCCATGACAACTTAGCTGGGGAGTGGTGATGTTGGTGTAATTTTTGGTTGGATTGATACATCTGAGCTACTTCTGTTGATGATCTCTCTTTGGTAACTACCGCACACTACCGCGTCTCAGGTCGACTGATCTAAAGCCGTTCTCCATATGCATTTTCTATTCCTTCTATTCCATTCACTGTGATGCTCAGCGATTTCCTCCATCAAAGCGAACCACCTACTGACTATTGTAGCGTGGTAGATTTATCAAGTATTGACAAAGAACACTGTCTGCTAGAGAAGGGCCCTAATTTCGCTGAGTGAAAAGGTCATAAGGGTGGATTAAATAATTCCTGGCATCCAATGTTTCAGAATTTTCTCTCAATGGATTTGGGGAAGCTACGTGTATAGTTGGTCACAGACCATAAATCCCAGCAGTGCGGAGAGCGTCAAATACCATAAAACAGGTGGACAACAGTGCTTACAGCGGCGGGTATGGGTAAGGCCATCGCCATCATGGACAAGAGTGGATGTGTACAGAAGGCTAAGCAACACCCGACTGAGGGCCCTTACCGGCAGATCGATGATGGGAACATTACGTCTATAATGCATGGGAGTAAATTTGAAGATGACAGGTGCTTGCAGTCCATGATAAGCTACTTAGTGGTATCGATTGTGCACCAAAAGCGTAATCCAACCACGGCTTCATGACCTACCAAAAATCTGAGCCAGACGTTCCGGTGATCCGTTAGTAGACGGACTAGGTTCTCCACCCCATTGGCTCGCTAGATTCTTGGCGGGTATTCTTAACCCCCTCGCCGAAAAATATGGTATTTATGTATATGACTTTGCCAGCAAAGTAGCGGGTTTTACCGTAGAACGAGATGACATTCTTGTAAGTTCCGATTTCAATTCGCCTTACGAAAATGCACCTAAAGTGGACTTTTTAGAAATAGCCAACTGATTGCTGCTAGCATACACCACCCTTTCAGAACAGACTGCTTACGGTAGACTAAATAGTGGAAGGTATAAAAATATGCTTGAATCTCTGTTTTTGACTCCTTGGTTTACACTCAAGAACAAGGCCCAGAAACAGGATCCAGATTACCCCCGCTTTTGGTAAATATTTTACGGGGGATTTCGCACAGACAGCTTTAGCCGGATTCCCATGCATCCCAAGACATTCTGGCGTTATGTAGATGAGATCACGTGAGTTAGTTTTACATCCATCTGAGTGACCTGAATCCACGCATGAAATTTAGTACGAAGATAGAGAAACGAACCCCATTTGGACAAGTTCACTTGCTCACCTCCTCAGAAACGGAACCTCAGCTTGATTTTTTCGGCAACTTATTTGATTTCCTCCACGTATTGTATGCACCTTCAGTGACTATGTATCTCATTGAGTAGATGGGCTCATCAAGACCTGGCCAGTTGCCAACAAACCAAACGACCAAATAAGCTTTCTCAGCTCAGTCACTACTGGCACCAGCCTGTTGGTAGCCTATCAACGAAGGGCAGAGCATACATTACCCAAGTGCTACCGCATGTACCGTAGAGATGTGAAAATTGATCATTGCGCAGAATCGGGAATGCAAACACTTGCTTTCAACCACTGCTGTTTTTGTGGAATCGTATACATGTGGTGGGAGCACTATGTTTTTAACACTAACATATCGTTTGATATTTTACAAGTCAAAAGTGTCACACTAGGTGTTTGGGTCCGGTCATTCGTTTGAAACAGTTAAACTGGACATGTTTTATTTGCTTTAACAGGATTTGAGTGAAACAGACCCACAAATGAGGAGGCTGTTACTTTCAAAGGCCTAGCTTGGAGTCTTGGTCTGGTTTATGTCATCTGGCGGGCTCCCGACCTAAAGCTGACACCTTGACGTGGTGGTCGGGCTTGAGTGCTGCAATGATCCCGCGGGCTACACTGGCTGGAACTTCGTTCCACAAGGTCTAACCATACCAGGAAGGCCAAAGGGGAGCAGCCAGACCAAGAGCAGCGAGACCCCGCACTACGAGTAATCGTGGTACGAGGCGGTCTGGGGGTAAAGTCGTACTGTCCTCTGCGACAGGAGTGTGAAGGCAGTAAGTTGTTTCACCCAGGTGACCAGCATGTCCATATTTATGGAAGCAGCGATGCGGCCTTCCCCCCGAGGAAGGACGGGTTAGAAAAGGTCGGCTCCAAAAACCGCACACTCCGATCGCCCAACGGTTGACCGTGACCGCCGGCGCATTATCCGATACGGTCGAAATACTTTTAAAACCAAAGAGCCCGGTGCTGCTCA
>NW_008751855.1:675703-678435 GCF_000715545.1 Opisthorchis viverrini | reverse complement strand
GCTCATCCGTCAGGCAAAAAGCACCGACATTGTGATCCTCGCAGGCGATTTGAATGCTCAAGTAGGTCGTCTGAGCTCCTTGGAATCACATTTGGGTGGTCGTTTCGGAGTCGATGCTCGCCGCACAGACAACGGAGATTGACTCTTTCAGCTGTGTGCTGATCACGAACTGTTTCTGGCAAGTACGAACTCTCAACATAAACGTTTGCATCGCTTTACCTGGCGACCGCCAACTACAAACCAACCGTGGACCCAGTTGAACCACGTGGCATCAGCCACCGGTGGAGAGTCACAATTCAGGACTGCCGTTCTTTCTGGAGCACACCACTTGATTCCGATCACGCCGTGGTGCGCGCACGCTTGACAGTTCGTTTTTCTTCAGACCATTGCAAGTCGACAAGAAGCATGCCAATCCGCTGTCTTCGAAGAACTGCCATAGCTCAACAGTACCGATCTGAGCTAGCCCAACAACTCTCCACAGTAAAACAATACTGTGGTGGCAGTGAGCATGTGGATGAAGCGTGGCAAAATGTGAAAGGAGCTATGCTGGCGGCGTTCAGTGCTGCCTGCCCGACTTCTCCAATTCGATCACAGAACCGCTGGATGCCGTCGAGGTCGTTATCCATTATTGATGCCAGGAAAGCCATACCCTCCCCCCAAACCATCGGTGAACGAAACTGCGGCATCTACAACCACAGTACGACGAGTACGCGGTTCTTACAGCTGACAATGATGATGATGATGATCTGGCGGGCTTAAAGTCAAAGAATCGCCCAACCGGTGTTTGGAGACCACCCTTATAGCTAAACCAAAGGCGCTCGATCAACTCCACTTCTGAAATTTGCCATCATTGTTACGCCGATATTTCAATTCCATCCTTTCAGGTTTTAACCTTTGGTTACGTTCATCTGATACACAGTACTCACGTACACAGGTTACGCTTAAACGGTTGAACTAGATTTTGGTCGGGCGAAGCTATATTCTTCAACGGGCGCTCTTATTGTCCATTCTCGAAGGACGCTTTACGCACAACGTGAGCATAGTTAATGGGTCGTACATTTAATTCACAAGTCTCGTTACTCAAAATGTCACTTGCGTTGTCTACATGACTGCAGTCAACAATATTTCGACCACCCAAAGAAAATGTTAGGGAAGTTGGACTTGGGCGCTTTTGTGGATTGTTAAAGATCAATTGTTTTCTTGACTAGAGAAAAGCTATTTCGGGAAGGTAAGCTTATTATGGTTTCTTGGTTCATCTCACCAAGTAATAAGTTGGCTTCGCGAAGAAGGTGCATATAGTCTCAGTTGTCGGCTATTGCTCCTTCCTCCAGCTGGCGCCTATAAAATCAGCTGATTGGGTCAGTAGTGAAATGGTACGCAAACTTATGCGCTGAAAATGCATATTTTTCACCAGTAAGATCGTCATTTGAATGTCGAGGGCGCGTCTTTCACAGTAAGTGTTGTATGAGAGCCTTTAGCTACGTTGAGAACATAAGTTTTACTCAACCCATGGCACGATCATGAGGTGCGATAGCGCTGAGAGACCAATTAATAACATCGGCAGGTTGAGTCTACTCTTAATAATGGCTGGAGCGACCCTAGGAACGCAAGTACCTATCATGGAGAACCCCATTTTTTCAGTTTTAATGGAAAGTGATGACGACTGATATTTATTAGGGGTGTTATAAATACCTACCCGGAATCCTATGTAGGTTCTATAGCTCAATTGGAAATTAGAGAAATTGCGAAGTACTTTGAGGATTTTTTGGCGACTAGGATATCGTCTATTGTGTTTCTAGCGTTATGTGTTCATTTTAGGTGATTGTGACAGACGAGGGTGTCTGATGGTTGCAAAGTTCTTATTTTAAAAGTTCTTCATGGAGCTGAAGAGTGAACAAAGGACACGTGGGTGTATCCTGACCCGACTTTTCAGCGGAATGTTTTGTCCGTGGAAAACCGCAGGGTACCAACGAGGAAGATGACCGGAATGGGTTAGGATGGGCAGGCATTGTTTTTACTGATTCCAATACCAACTATATTCCTGAGAACAGTCGAAATAAAAGTGACGCAGTACGAATAGGAGTTCGGGCAAACGGAACAGTTGACTTGTCCGGTAAATACATTGCAGTAATCCTCCTCCTCGGGAAAGATGCACTAACTGTGCCCACCCCAGTCAAGATTTTATGCGAAATCCGCTACCTGAAAGGGCTCCACTTAGGGAGGCGAGAGAACCGCTTGTCTGTGGTGTCTTTTTGAGACCATTACTCTGTCTCTTGACCGCGGGTGTGATTAATGAATGGAGTCATGGTCTCACAATTGAATAGATACCCTTCATCTGCTGCATTGTGGTGCAAAACGAATTTTGCCTGGGTTCCCTGGGCGACTGATTTTAGAGTGAAAGGGAGGAATAGTTGACGTTTTTCTGGCTTTTGTGAAACACTTATTTGGTTTTGGTAAGGAGTAGCCATAGGTTGTACAAATGAAGCTCAAACGCTGACTATTAGTTAACCACAGTAACATTGCCGGATAGGTGCGGATAAGTTACTAGGGTGGATGTCCCCTCTGCCATCATTCGTTTGTGTCTCATATGGGCGACGCCGTGTGCGCATCACGAGGCGCGTGACATAAACGAACACGGAACACCTCGCTGACCTTCACATATGGACTGTGTAGGTTCTAATTTGCTCTTTATATATATATATATATATATATATATATATATATATAATACA
>NW_008751855.1:630277-675176 GCF_000715545.1 Opisthorchis viverrini | reverse complement strand
ATATATATATATAATACAAGCCCATGTATAAGCATTATTTCCCCAAGCAGTTGTTGGGGCGTGAGTCTGACAAACCTCACCTTGTGACTTATCTGAGCCCACTTTCGTTATATTTTTTCCAATTCAGCGTTTCTCTCTCTGTTACGTTAGTTGGCAAATATGTGTAAACGCTGTCTGACAATTTTCCGGCCTTTAGAGGTCGTCATGAAAGCGGTAAAATGTGAAACAGGTCCTGGACCTTTGTTCAGCTAAAGGCCTGTTATGGAACTAGTCGCAAGGTTGTAGGGAGGACGGGCTTTCGCCCACTACAAACGATGCCTTGTCTTCGCTCAGATAAGGACAACAAACGTTGATCTAGTGTTACGAGAATGGTGTGTCTGCCGTTACCAGGGCCATAATACAGTGCCTACTGTGTCTCGGGCACTCTTGTACCCGTCGCTGTACCTTTCAGGGGATACGCGCGACAAGACGACTGACATCTGACTGATAGCCATGAGGATCGGGCATCATATGGGTTGTATTTCCAGCGGCTGACGGATAACTGTTGGTATGCTGAACCGAAGGAATTCAAAGTCTGCTCATCGTGTAAGGTAACAAGGGATCAATCTATTTGGAAGGCGTACGAGATCCATGTTTTAACTTCCCTGATAACTGATGAAAGGAGACAGAGTGAACAAGAATCTTAAATCACTGGTATGAATGAACAAATAGGCGAATTCCTGTATTCGCAGATTTTGCAGATCTCTGACCAAAAGCACATTGAAAAGTGCACCTGATAATTACAAACCCATAGGAATTCATTTTTCCACATGTATCGAGGTAGAAGGTAAAGAAATTGTAGTTGATTTGGTCTCCGGCGGTGCCAAAATATGTCCTTAACGCTTATGCTCGAAAAATTCAGTATTTTTAGGGGAAAGCCGTTTCTCGTAAGTGCAATTAACTCAGACGGGTTTCCGATTTTTAGTACTTATTGAATATTTGGAACTAACAAGGAGATAGAAGCTAGCTGTCTTGTGTGAACGGTAAGTTATCGGATGATTAAGAACCTTTCTTCTTTGGAGACTGGTAGTAATGACAGAGTGTAATTTGACTTACTTGTCAGTTTCACTGTGCATTTCTTGTGGGCTTCATTTTCAACACGTGTGTCCAAATGTCGTCCGGCACGTGACCCAAGCTGGTCCGCTTATTTGAATGCCCTGATCGATCTGCGTGGAGCTTCTGATTCCCCGGACAAGCACAAAAAATGTTAATGAAAACGGTATAATCTGGGTCTGCCAAATGAGAGCCTCAAAACGGCACCTCAGAATGGGTTCTCAATTGTCCTCACCTGACCAGAAATCCGGTACTTCGTACACTTCAACTACCGATGACAAACCAATCCAGACCAGACGCACGAGACGGCATCGACATACTGAAGCTACAAACACAAACGCTCGTGAACATAATCAACCAGACAGATTAAAGTTGCTTTTTCGTGAGCAGCGAAGTTATCGAACCTTGTCCGAACAGAAGGTGACGGAATGGCTTTCAAAGAATAAGGAGTTCTATTCTGTTATGCCGAGGGATCTCACGGAAATTCCGGAACAAATATTCAGCCCAATAGAATCGATGGCAAATGAAAAAACTGCTGAAAAAACTTATTCGAATCCGAGTAAAAGTGAACGTAGTGGTCATACTAATCCTCATGGTCATGCAGACGGGCATTCCAGTCGAAGGCCTCGAGACAAAATGAACCATTACATGCAGCGAACGAGTTCGAAACACCACACTCATCACAGTTCTGTGGTGATCCATAAACATGACTCTTCTCACACAAAACGGACTAAATCTTCGAGTAAACGACACAGAAGCATTCGTAAACTTGATTCGGATACTAATCATTTTGATGAAAGCACGACTTCGGCAGATGGTCTATCTCCCCGCGAATTTGAACTGTTATCAGGTCGACGTCACCGTTTAACTTGCGCAAGGCGAGAGTCACACTGCTTGGCCCCGCGATCTTCCACCATGACAAAACGGCCAATTGATCCGTGGCCCGCAAATTCCGCCATCTTGGCCTCGAAGAGGGCCTTACCTAGTATGGTACAAAATAACGCTTTGAATCGCCAGCGTCTGAAACTGCGTGATTCGGTGATTGAACCAGTGAGTAGCCTACAGCAAAGTTTGTCGCTTAAACGCTCGTCTGATTTCCGTAGACAGGGACTCTGTTCTATCCCGAAACGTGAGCGTCCCCCAAAGCGAGCTGAATTGGGAAAGGACTTCTCCATACAAGATTCGCATGTACCCATGAGGCCATTTCAAAAACCTCGGAGTCGTTCAGTAGTGTGGCAGTCACCTGCTACAATAAAGCGATTGCAGAAAATTGCGACAATGTGGGTCAGTCGGAGAGAGTAATTATAATGAGCTTATCTTGAGTTTGTTCCCATGTATACTTTGGGTAGCCAAACATATTCCTACACACCAGTTGAGCACAAACCTATTTCGTCTGGTCATTCACAGTTTCCCCGAATCAGTGTCCTTGGTTCCTTCACTTGCGTTGATGCAATATATTGTGTCAATTTTTGAATTGATCCTAACTTTTGTTTCTGAAGACCGGACTGAGTTCCTTCTGGTTTATTAACTAACAACTGGAACACTGCATTGCGTTTTCGATGAGCTGTTGGTTGGCTTTGTCAGACAAGAAGATCTTTCCTATTCAAAGTCGATTCTGTATCGTCATACCTGTCAATCACGTGACACCGACGGGTAAATTGGGCAGAACCTCTGTGAATATTGCTAGTATACGGGCTTCCTTCACTGTTCGCAATATTAAAGCTCTTTTCGAAGTGTAGGCTGTTTGGCATTTCAGGTTTAGATGAGCAAATTTTTTAGCCTTCTCAAAAAAATCAAATTGACTGGCGGGGCGATGAAGAATCACTTGTCCTAGAGTGTTTGTTATTGTCGTTACTGCATTCTTTTATTCACAGTGCACGATAGAATCAAGGGAGCGACACAGCCATCTTACCTGTTTCCTTATCTAACCAGGTTGATTGCTTTATTTTGAAGATATAGGGGCAGTCTTGTACCTAAGACAGTATTCTACACTGGTTTCTTTGGACAGTTGACCAATTTGGCTGATCTGACAAGCAGACAGCAATGCACTTTTCATAGCCGATATTCCAGGCCGATTTATCCATGATACGGCGTGGATGGCCTGTAATAGCATTTGCGTAAATCTTGGTAAACAGCATCTATATTCTGATCTCAGGGACATCTAAGTCAAAGCAACCAAATTCTCCCGCGTTTGTGGATTAGGCGGCTGTCCTTTTGACCTACCATTTTACCACATTTCAGGAGTATACACGTCTGTCCATTCGCCACTTCCAAATGCAAGCCTCATTGATAAATGGTTACAAGGCCTTCAATCAGAATCTTGAGAAGTGTGGAATAACCATTGGACAGTCCTCATGATCAGACTTACCTGGAAGCTATCCGCATGAACTGATGTTTAACTAACTCAACCATGAGAAAAGAGTGTACCAGCAGTTGGCCAGTGATGGATGAAGGGCGTTATTGAAGCATTTGCTGGATCCATTGCATACTACTTTCCACATTCAAGTAGCTAGAAACGCAATACCCGTATATCGTCCAGCAGTATCTGGTAGTTTTCTACTCACTGTTGAACCCAACTGACACACATGTGAAACCCGATTGATTCGTCACACAACGACGAACCAAGTAGCATGTTGACCAGTGGGCTATTAAAGCTGGATGAAGCAGCAAGACAAGATATTTGCTGTTGGCTCAATACGTTTTGGTTTGAATTCGATTCGGCTGTTCCATGTCTCCTCTTCGTCCGCTGTGGAAGGACCGATGGCCACATCTTCTTGTGAGTATCCGAGATTGCGCGAACGGTGTGATGAGTGGTCCCAAAGTGTCCCGTTTTTGGAGAACTATTGCGCGAACGATTGTCCACGGTTGCCGATGCTCATCCGTATAAATTCACCGAATTTCCGTTTAGCCGTAATTGCAACAGTTGCGAGTACTCCTTCCCAGTAGTGAGTATATATTTTCATATTAAGTAGTGTCTACAGCGTGCAGTAGAATGCTCATTGTGTGAGATTCGTAGCTCACACGGGTATGTGCGATGAACGTACAAATAAAGGAGTATCCATCAGGCAATGTTGACGGATATAAAGACCCCAAATATGCACGGCGTTCTCTTCACAGCTACCTGGATTTTATCCGTCAGTAGAGAGCTTTTTAATTTTGCTTAGCACTATGAAGTAAGATATTATTTCAAAAATTTATGTGGCGGTTTGGTGACCGTCAGTCACCTTTGTCCACTGAGCACAATGTCTACGGTTGAAAACAGTACAGCGTTCTTAGTGCTGTCGTTGACGGACGCGCTTTTATCAAGACCACACCGGATGTATTGGAGGTTAAGGTCAAAGGATCTCCATCGCTGAACGTTAACTGTCACCAATCGGCCACTGTAACCGACGGGTTTGTAATCAGTCTGAAAAAGAGAACAAGGAGGTTGCACTAGGTTCCATTCAGCGCAATATCTACCAAGCGCTTGCTATCTCTTGTAGTCCAGTCTGTTGGGCACACGGGCTTGACCAAAACCAAACCCATTCGTTATTCTCTTCACATCATTATTCTACATTTTCGATTGTTCTCCATACTGCCTCTTCCAACCAAGTCACGGTAATTTGTAAATTATACTTCAAAGGCATTTTTGGAATGCGGTCCGATGGATTAAAGTTGTATGCCGAAATTTTACTCTCAGCTGTCAAGACAGGCTTTATGTTGGGTTACTTCTTTGAGTGCGCGTTGTTTCAAGTGTAAGATGCACGTAGATAGTGGGGGTGATCATTGCTGATCTTTCTCTGGTGTGCAGTTCTCTCCCTGCTATGCTTGCTGACTATGATGATGAACTATTGGACCGCATTGTTCATAAAAAAACGACGACTTTTATAAGTGACCCAGGCTCACCCCATCAGTTCGACTTGTTTATGTCATGCTTTCTAGGAGAATCGGAAAACTAACCCGAATGGTCTCCTCATCGGCTTTTCGGGAGCTGTTCAGGATGTGCTTATGCGGTTAGCCATAAACATTAATCACGGCACTGAAGCGCTTGCTAAATGCTTGATCGGTGCTCTTCAAGAACAATAACTACCTGATTATCTTGTTCAGGTGAGACTTTTCTATTCAGCTGACTGATTTGATTTCCGCAGAGACAGATCATTCGAGTTCAGACAAGAATTGTGGTAAGAGACACAGTCTCAGACTGAGCCTATGCACTGATGGTTCTGAGCGATATCGTCGGTCTAGTTCAGTTCTTTAATAGTTGCTTGCGAACCACAAGATGTGTGGTATGGCTTATATTGCCTGTATTGTCTGCTGAGAACAAATAAGTCGTTTCAATTTCGCTATGAGAATCAAAGAAGTCACTTTCATCGGAACTACATTTCTGTCAAAGCACTGAGGGGATCCACTGGGTTGAGGATTCAGATAACATTCAGCGTTTTCATTTCTCCCTTTCGGAAGCTCACAGAAACCAGTCAATTTTACTGCTCAGTTGACTGCCACCCAGTCTAAAAGACGTCCAAACGCCAGCCAATAGGTCACCGGAGCAATGCAGTTGATATATTTCATTGCTGTTTCTTGCGAGAGAGCCTCAGGTAAGCGATCAATCAAGAATCAGACAAGTGAATTTCTGAAAAGTAGCTGACATATGCGTGACCTCTCATTGGCCGGACCAATTTATGAAGTTATGCGGATAACATGCTAGGTTGGGAGTTCTATGACAGTCAGAACAGGGTGCATTTCCCCACATCACCGAGGAGTTACTAGCTTTTCTGTTTGGAAATTATCACTTCTATCAGGGACCATCAGCAACATCAGTGTTGACATTAGTGCTTCACTACAGTACAGCCAAAAAATCCATTTAATCACTCCTCATGTCTTAGAGCGAAAAAAGGGTGTGTGAAGAAGGGACCTGGTGCTCAGCTATTTTGAGTATTCTGGAGTGCCTGCGACTACATGTTCTTAGTTAGACGATCTGGAAAGGAGTTGGTAATTTGTTGAAATATTGGTAGCTCGGGTGAGTTTATTGGTTGTTGATCAGGTGGCTGTTGATCTGTTCGCCGAGCTTGGCAATTGGCTTGCAAACGTCTCGTCACCATACGAGGAGACATCATCAGTGCGCAGTTAAGTGGGTACTTCTTCCTTGCCTGCGTACATCAAGAACACCGCCGAAATGACGGCAAGGCTCTTACGACAGCACAATATATTGGTCGCTTACAAGCCTGCGAGCACTCTAAGGAGGACACTATCAAGACCAAAAGGGAAATTAGATCCAATGGCGAAGAACAATGTCATATACAGGATCCAATGCAAGGACTGCGACAAACGGTATGTAGGACAAACAGGAAGGAAGCTCTCAGCCAGAATACATGAACACAAGCTCGCCACTAAGAGGCACGATCAGTTCTCCCTCATCTCCGCACACAAAGAGCAGGAAGGACACGAGTTCGACTGGAGCGGCGTCTGCATATTGGCTCAAGCAAGAACAAAAACGAACGCGAATTTATGGAAGCATGGTACTCCACCGAAGAGGCGATCAACAAACACATCGAAATTGATCCCATTTACCAGCCACTAAGAGCGAGAGAACTCCAGAACCACCGAACTTAAGGCTGCAAAATCAACCAGATGAGGAAATCATAAGAGAAGGAGGAAAACATCATTCAAACGGACACATCAATTGGATCGGAGGAAGCGCCCAATCAAAGCACCAAATCAACCGACGGACGAAGGGCCACTGACCGCTACGGTGGAGGAAATAGGGCGGCACAAGCAACCAATCAAACTCAAGAGCGTCAGACCACAACGCAATACAAACCGAGGCCGAAGAGAACGAACTACTAAAAATAGAAGGCGTGAGGGTAACCAATCGACACAAAGGAACGCAGACCACAACGCAACAAAGATCACAAATGGACCAATAGATTCACCAAATTTGTTACACTTTAAGTAGCCAATCACGTCAGAAGATAACAGATAGCCCTCGAATGCTATATAAGCGCACGCAGGCAAGGAAGAAGTACCCACTCAACTGCGCACTGATGATGTCTCCTCGTATGGTGACGAGACGTTTGCAAGCCAATTGCCAAGCTCGGCGAACAGATCAACAGCCACCTGATCAACAATCAATGATCTGGAAAGGAATCAAGAGCACAGACGTCATTGACATTGATCAGTCGTCATTTCTTGCAGTGTTCAGCCAAGCACAGGGGTGTCACGAGAACTCCACCCTGGAAAGCACACCACACCAACACCTTAACTCTTCGTAATCTCTTTCACAACATTTTGTCAAGTCATACGTTGTTCACCTCGTGGCTTGCACCATTCTGAAAGAAGCGCAGAGAACAACGCTCGTCTTGGATTTTGGTATGCGTAGCACATGTCGAAGCCACTGAACTTGATGGTGTTGGATGTTTCACGTTACTGAAGCACCTAGTGCATGTCCAACTACCCATTTCCTAATTACCTCGTTGCGAGTTCGATGACGCCATCGGATTTCAGCAACAATTCTGAGACATCGGTGTTCAGAAAGTCGAAGACGCCTCACATCATCCGTCCGTAGAGGCTATCTCGTAACCATACAACAATACGGTCCTCACTGTAAACTGGTAAACGCGAACTTTGTGAGAACCAGTGGTATGAGCTTTTGACGCCACGAGAGAAGCAAATTAGCAAGCAGAAATCAGATCTTTGAGATTCGCGCCCTAATTTCATCAGAGACTACCCTCAGAGCTAATAAAACGAGTGAGATAAGTAAAACTGAGCAGGGTTCGTCAAGGACGAAGTTGAACAATAGTGGAGAGAGTTCAGTTCAATTTTTCAGCAATAAACCGTGTACGATGGGTACATTGGTTCCAGCTGCTACAGTTTCGATCATCGGAAAGTGAGAGTGTATAGGGTACACAGCCAAGCCTAGGGACGATGACACCTCTGGTTAGTTCGGGAACTGGGTAGCTAAGCACTGAAGATGTCAGCTTCGACGCGGGAGGCGCCACTGACTAGACGATTGGGCCATTTCTGCTAGTGTCATTAACCATTGGTAAGGAGAGAGACTCCCGATCGTGGGAGGCAATAGTTGCTGATCCGACCAAGTTTACTGGTTGGTGTTCTCATACTTCGCATCCAGGTCGTACATGATTCACCCCTCTGTCGCTACCGATCGGTGCAGGGTTGTGCGAAAAGAGTTCTGTGAGGCTGACGGTCTTCTGGCATGTGGAGTACATGTCCTAACCGGCGTAACGATGCGTGAGTCGCATCCAGGTCGTACATGATTCACCCCTCTGTCGCTACCGATCGGTGCAGGGTTGTGCGAAAAGAGTTCTGTGAGGCTGACGGTCTTCTGGCATGTGGAGTACATGTCCTAACCGGCGTAACCCATGATGCGTGAGTAATTCATCGTGCGTACCTCAATATGGCTACTCTGATGTTCCAACCAGACCTGACCAACGCTTCGGAGATGTTCCATTCAGGGCAGCTGGGTTCTTCCAGTGGTTGTGTGAGGTCGTCTGAGCTGTTCTTTGAAGTGTTTATCCCATCGCTCAAGATGACGGTTTTGGATGAATTGCCGTTGCGTCTTTTCCCCATATTGTTTCCCTGACACTTGTCTTCTGACCGGGAGATCTAGTCAGCTGAAATAAAGTGGGACTGTTGCCTGCAGCTAAAGTCCCCTCCAACTTCCATGCTTTCGCCGTCTATCAGCGTCCTCTTTCATTCTTCAGGCTCGTGATTGTCCGGTGTTTGGAGGTTCTGTGTGTGTCATCACAGTCGCTAGTTGCTGGTATGGCGATCTTGGCTGCAAGAAGATCTGTTGTTCCCGACGAGTCAGATACCTTGGACAAACAGTTCTAAGAGCTAGGAGCATAGCTTCTCTGACTCAAAACTGCATTTTTTCAGGGCGCATGCTGATACGACAAATGAACACCGTGCACTGCATCCTAATTGACCTTACAACACAAAGACCACTGTTTACTGAGATCCAGTCCAGTAAGGGGCTGAGTGCAACTCCCACACCGTAGATACCACGAGCTATTGCGTCAGAATCATCAGATGACGGGAAAATGAATCGTGGTTTATCTGAGATCGTCCTAAGTGACTTTAGGTTCACAGCTGAGGTGAGTTCTTGTAGGCGTGTTTCGGAGACAGCATAAATTGATACACAGGGGAGACAAGGTTTCAGCAAAAGATGCATGTTTGCCATTTTTACATGGAGTACAGAAATTAAAGGCTCCAACATGGATCAGACCTTTTGGGGTTAACAGGTGATTGTGGTTTATTTTTCTGGCGTTGGCTTGGACACGGAGCAATGGCTGGGAATATGCATTTCGGTTGATCGCACTGCATTATTCGATGCGTGGGAGTCTGTGGGGAAAGGTCGGTGAGCGAAGAGCTGCAAGGGCGAGTGATGCTCCCTGGTTGCCCAGGCCAGAGAAGGGGATTAGTTTGTGGAGTCCTACCTTTATCCTTTGACTCAAAAGTCTGGCCCACAAGGTAGTGGAAGGATGTAGATTGGAGCCGGTGACTCGATAATCTGATTTGCTTGGCTTCAGGGGTTGTTCTAATCCAAAGGGGCAGGAAGTAAGGCATTAGTGTCAAACTCCTGGTGTGACTGTCTCGGAGGATGGAATCATTGGCGCTTCCATAAATATGGACATGCTGGTCATCTGTGGGAAACGCTTTACTGCCTTCATACTACTGTTGCATAGGCAAGTACGAATTTACCTCCAGATTGTCTCGTGATACGATTACTCGCAGTACGAGGACTCGCTGTTCTTCGTCAAGCTACTTGCCGTTACCCATACCGGCATCGTTGAACCTTTGGGAACTGAATTCCAGCAAGTGTAGCCCACAGGGCCATTGCATCACAAAAGCCTGACTAACGCTACAAGGTGACAGCCTCAGGTTGGGGACTGGAGAGTGTAACCCTATATGATATTTAAGAACTGTATTTGCCAGAAGAATCGTCAAAACCTTACGTTGACCCTCGAGTTTTGATTTGAAAGTCGAATATCTGTGCCGTTTCGTCAGATCTCCATAGTTTTTTTCCCGAGACTTGCGAGCCAATGTACCTCCACAATTGAGTATATTGGAAGCCTGAGCCTATCGAGTTGAATCTTACTCTTTTTGGGTAGTGCAATAATGACACTTTTTACCTTTCCAGTGGCCAAAATACTCCTAAGTCACAAACGAACACAAATCACCCAAACACAGCCAAAATCATTATGTAAACACTCGCTGAATCAACCCAGATCGATAAATCCGGAACGACGTTGGGGCTCATCTCTGCTGGAGTGCATCCAAGTAGCGCTTAGATAAATAGCTGTAGCTTGTTGCATTTGAAATATTTTACTGGTGATGTATTGAAATTCAACCCTGTCACGGATAATGTAATGCATGATGGGACTTGTGCAAAAAAGTGTCCCAGGTAAGACACGAAGGTATGGACCCCATACTTGCTGTAACAATTAATTGCAGAGCGCTACGGAGAGTGTAATTTTTAATGAACGCGTTCAACTGTGGCCGATTTGCATGACGTCAAAAGAACCCTACTGAAGGTTTTGCCTGAAGCTCTTCTCAGCTGCAAGCCTTGAGATGCTTCTCGTAAACGGATTCGAGGAACTGATCAGCTCTGATGCATTTTAGAATGATTGTAGTTTCTCAGTCTGTACACATCATGCATGCAAAGTACCAACAAGAAGTGGTGTGCACTGGACATGACAAACGTAGAATTAAGTTTAATGTATTCAATCAAACCGTAGGAAAATGTGAGCTGGTTGATAAGATGGAATGGGCTACAAAACCAGTTGTGTTGGGCCTGTTTTTGTCCGTCATGAGATGCGGTAGTCCTATCAAACTCTCACCTCCATAACAGCTTTCACTCCAACACAACTGTGCCTGTGTGATTATGAGACTATACGTCCCTCTATCACACTCATACTGCTCTGATATGGCATTTTCGGGGTCGTAACAACGAGGGAGTTCGGTTATGGATAAATGCCTTTTTCTCAGTAGGAAGTGCTGATTCTCCTGGCTGGAGGCTTTTTCAAGTCCACCCATAGAACTGTCTTGCATTATTCCCTACTGGTATGCCGTCAACTTTCTTACAGCTACTGATTTGGAATGAAAGTTAACATCTTGGTCTACATACAAAAGCATTTTTAAAAACCGGAATGGATAATCTTGCATGCTTCTTGTGAGGTGCTGAGATGTCCCATAAAGCAATAGATTCCATTTGTAAACAAGGACTGCACATCAAATTTACATAGTCAGATTAAACGTCAGTTTCCTTCCAAAACGTTGAAACGCAGTAGTTTGTTTCAACCAGTACAACTGGTTCTGTCAATCAACGCATTGCTGAGACGAACTGTGCGATTCCGAAGCGCGAACCGGTTAAGACATCCCACTTATCAGTATTTGGTAGTCCAAAGAGCTGAGTCGTACAATAGCTCAGACGTTAAAGCCATTGGAAATCAGCTTTGATAATTACATCATGAAGTAACCCTAAAAATTAAACGGAAGTGCTTTGTTTCTTGAATTAAGCCGTATTATCTGAGTTGCTTAACAACCGCAGGACCTGGAAAGCCAAGCAGAACGTGGCGGCTCATTTCCGGAGCATTTTTGAATTTAGTATAATGTTTCTATTTTTGGGGTTGATTAGTGAAATTTGACCAACACGCATCACCGGCATTCTGTTGAGGGCTACGTGCAGACACGAAAGTCAGTGCTGGCTGTTGTCTCCGTGAGTGGGTGGGCGGTGCCAACGACTGCGTGCTATTGTCACCACTCTTCCATTACTGCGCACATTCGTTTTGCAGTATCGCCACAAATAGCGAACTGTTCAGCACCACCTGTTGTTATGAGATACATCGCCTTGACAGTTTCGGAAGAACGATCAAGGTTAGTAGGTCCACACAGACTTTTACTAAAGCTCAATATTGCTGTTGATGTCTAATTGTAAAAACCTCTTTTTTTGTGGGATTTCGTCCTGTAAGTGAAGCCAATCTATGCCGAAAATCCGGGAAGCATAGATTGGCTTCACTTTCAGGACGAAACCCCACAAAAATCCCAAATCTCCTCACACTACCAAATCTTCTTCTTCGAGTCTATATGAGAAAAGCGTGACCGAAAATGTCTCAGACTAGAAGTACTGATCCAAATGGTGTCAAAGCCTTGTTTGTAATCCTTGTTTGTAATCAAAGTGACTTGTTGCAGACGGTTTAGCGCACTCTGAAGATATCAGAGGTCATTTCTAATGCGATTCTCAGATTTATGACAGCTGATCGAGAAATCGGAGAAACACCACACTGCGGTGAACTACTCGGAACGACGAAGACGATACTGGAGTTTCAATCAATGCTTGTCGTCTTATTGACAAAGTGACCGGAACCGAAATGGAGGTTTAACGATAGACGAAAGTTACATGAGAAAACGGTACATAATCCTGACATGGGCGCTAGAATTGTGTGAAGGCACGCATGCAGTCCCCCCTCTGGAGATTGGCAATCGTCCGGTCTTAATGAGCAAGCGTTTATTTGTCGAAACAGTAACTCGGAGCAACTGTTTGCGTTTTGATAAAAGAAACTACTCACAAGGTTGCTGAATACTCTTCGACAGCCCACGACCGGTTTCGCCCTTCTTGGGGCTCATCAGGTAGGGGCAGTCCCCGAGTTTCCGTCAACCTTGTGATCTCCTTGTTTGTGTTTTGGTTCTCATCTCACGATCTTACCTCCCCTCCACTTGAAACAAGAACACAATTATTTTTTTATGGTGACCAGTATTGCTTAGGAAGAAGAATGAGGGAATTTATCAGTCTACTACACAAGCGTAGTGCTAAGCATCTAACAAAGCTAACCTAATTTCCGCTTTAGCCTGCTGGCTGAAACACCAGAACCGTCCAAAAGCAATAGATCAGATGAGCATACACTTTCTTTCTTATTTGTTCCAGCTTTGTTTGCAGGGGATTGTACAACAAACTTTCCAGCACTTGTGATCCAACGTGTCACTTCGGTGTTGAAACTAGTTACACCTGAGGCTGGGGTCAGACTTAGAATAAGTGGACAATAGATGTCTAAAGGTGGCTTGAATGGTCGTCATTCTGTGAGAGCCGTATGACTAGTTATCCGACAAACGCCTCGGAATGATGGCAAGCAACTTGATGGGGAATAATTGCTCGTACATAAAAGACGCAGAGTGACTACAAACTGACGAAACCTCGTCACCCAAGAAGGCCCAAAGATGGAAATGTGGTTATAATTACCAGCAGATAGCTTTCATTTATGCAATAAGTGTTAGCGATTGGCCAAAGATTGCAAGTAAGAGCTAGAATTTGCGTCCAATTTTCAAAATGGCTGGCTTCTTGACAGAATTATCCAAATGAATAGTGGGTAGCTGTTTGCCGTGGGAAGGATAACACACGGGTCTGCTGACAGTGTTCACCGCAGAAGATGGTAGGAGGGAACAGAATACAGGCAATTTAAAGTTGAATCCAAACCTATCCATCTAAGGCTGTTTTTGAGGCCGTGTAACGTGAAACCGTAATTCTGTTCCCAATGATAATAGAACTGCAAGTGGTAACAAGCCCAAGTCCGTTTTCAGCTCATGTGAGATGTAAAGAAGTGGAGAAGATGAAGGTAGTATGTGATAGTCCAGTGCTACAATGGTTCAGTTTTGGATATCTCGTTTTTAAAAGTACCAACCTTGTATCGGAATGAAATTTAAGGAATGAGGTAACAGTTATCAGCATAACAGATCACTAATAACCATGTGTAATAGGTATCAGCATTTCACCAGCTAAAATGTACCAGGGTGTTTTCATCCCCTATGGTGCAAGAGCCCAGCACACGATGAGTAACAAAAAGCAACTCAATGGTTTTATTTTCGCGACTTGTGAGGTTTTCATTCATGTGTGAAGAGTATTACAAGAAACCCGCCAAAAAAGCATGAAAGCCCACACAGCGAAACGATAGTCGCGGTCACTTAAGAATGCGCTATCATGTCACAGTACAAGATCCACTTGGAGAGCTTTCACACTTATTTGGTTTTGACCGGGGACTTACTTGGAACTCACCTGAGTCTCTTTTATATGACGTCTTCAGGTGACTGAATGTGTTGTACCCGCAGTGGGATAACGCGGTAAATTGTATAAGCGTAATACACTACTCATAAGTTGAATGAAAACTCTTCAACAGACCACGACCTGTTTTGTCCTACACATGGCCTGCTTTGTGCACCAGCTTTCACGGTATGAAGCAAAAAGGACCCTTAAAAGACTTCTGGCCTACATGACCTGCAGGATCTGCATAAATTACAAATGGGATTGTGTGGTCGCTGGTACCCACACGCACACGTGGTAGTAAAGGAAATAAGCCTAAAGATTGCAAGAAAGCTAACGTACATTCAATATCCGTTGGAAAGTCACAGCTTCAGAAAAGACAGCGAGTTACCGACTGTTTCCCCAAGACGAACGTTCAATGTAGCACACATGGGGGTTATTTTATAACAGAGATTTATTGCTCAGTACGAGCTTCAAGGATAAAATGCCCACCGACGATTCCTCTATGGTCGGGGATTCACTCGCTTGCTACAGTCTCGCAAATGACGTGGGTTGAATGACATGACGCGTATCTCCGAGAATCAAGGAGCACTTATGATTCACCGTCAAATCGGAGTAGCCAAACTTGTAGTGCTGTTGCCAGTCTCCTGATCGATACTGGCCGCCGCAACCTATCCAATGAAGTCGGCCAAATGTCAGTCGCAAAGCACTCTCGAAACAATTAAAGTGAAAGTCATTTTGATAGGTGGGCCCTCTTTTCGCCAGCAAAAGAGATGTGAATGTTCTGAAGTCATCCTTGCTCACCACTCAAAATTCCCGAACAATGAGTAGGTGTTGATGTTGTTTTTATACAAACAACATAGCATCATTATACAATATTTGAAAACGGTTCTTCATTTTATCACTGTACGTGCTCGACAAGACGCGATTAATAACGATTGTGCAAAAGATGTATACTTTCAAACATAAATTATGATATTTAATTGACTCACCTAAATTCCTCGTTTACACCGTTTTTCAACTGAATGCGATGAGAAAAGGTAATATCATGATTTATAGAAAGATGTTCAAGATGTAGAAGTGTTTTCCTTCGAATAGCACTTATAAGGTTGTTGAGTCTTTTATATGTTTACCAATTTCATTAAAACCAATGGTTTATTTGGCCTTCCTCACAACACCATCTTGGTTTGTACTTTAGCATTTGAGTTCAAATGTGTCGAAATTTATGTTTAAGTGCCAAAAAAGATTGAAGGGAATGGGGAGAATGGATCGAATAGGTAGTGGAATACCCATGTGTTTTCATTAAGTGGTTTCACGCCAAGTTTAATTTTGAGTTTTTGTAAAAGCATACATTTGGGGTCAACACTTTGGTTCCGTCCACTCCTGGGTAGATTGGGTGTGAGAGCTTGGAAGCTTTGCCACCAGTCAGCTTTTGACAAAGTTTAGGAGCGATCTGATTTATGTTTTTTTTCTTCAAAACTACTTTGCGGTATACGACGCCAATCATTTTTGTACTGCTGCAAGGAGAATGAGGTCTTGTGTTTGACTGACCGACCCCCGCGAATTCACAGAACTCTGGGTAAACTATGCACAACCGCGTGCCCTTCTACATGACAGGATGCCACAAAACAGCCCAACACTTAGATGAGTAGCGTCATCAGAAATGTAAAATTTGTTTGTTGTCAAATTCTGTCACGTCCTCTGCATGCAAGTCAAATCTTGTGTAGGTAAAATTCTAAACAATCTAAATTCTACTCAAAATACATTGTGGTGGACAGTACACCTGGACGAAATTCTACATACTCGTGTGATGTGACTTATTAAGCGAACATGTACGTGTGTACGTTGAAATATCTCAACACCCACAAAATAAGTGACGCGCTCGGGGAGAAAGACAATCAACAAGTTGGATTGGTCCTAGACGTGGTCACGTGAGATAAACTGCCTCAATGAAGAAAGAACACTGAACGATCTTGTCCAAGTACTAGTGGCAGCACTGTTGACAAAATAAGAACTCCAATATGTTGGCGTAAGCGAGTAAAACACTTGATAGTGATCTAGAGCACCCGAATGATATCCATATGCTTTTGAGACGAAACGAACTCAATGAAAGGCCAGAAAATAGTGGTAGAAAATGCGTTTTTTCTACATTTGTTATATTGAATGCCCTCTCCCTTTCACTGGAGCACTTATATACCCAGCCTGACGTCACACTCCATATCGCTGTATGCCACGCATAATTTTCCAATGACAAACTGACGGGACAATCAGGTGAGCAGCACTGATCGGTCCATGAAACTAGCTCCATCAGATGCCAATCGGACACTGCATTTGGCAAAAATAATTGTCTCAGCTGTAATGTGTATGAGGATCTGACAGCTAGCGCCTCCCTCACAAGTACTAAAGTTTTGTGGGTAAATAATTCATTGATGACATTTCATGCACGCCAGTTTCACTCAATGAGGCCCCTGTCGAGATTCTACAGTACGGCATGCATTTCATTCTTCGGAAGATCCACTAGCAGAATCACAGATCAACCGAAGCCGTGTCTTGCGCTTTATCCACGTGGTTCAGAAGTTAGAAATTAAATAAAGGCATAGTTATTGTCCTTGGCGGAAATCTTTTTTTGCGAGTGGACGACCTACACAGCTGCAAAATTTATTTATTGGGGAAATTCTACCGGTTTCAAAAATATGAACAGTAATTATTGATTTCCGAGATGAGATTAATGTGAGGATCAGTACCGTTTATCGTGTCAGGCTGCTGTTCATTCATTTGGTGGCAATCTATCCTGAAAATCGCAGGCGAACGCTGAAATTCATGACTTCTTTTACTCGCATCAGTCTTTGCAAATGTCTGTCCATAAAAATGATAGGTAGCCTCTAGAACTGAGTTTCCGGACGTCATAGCTCTGTCTTTGACCATGCTGCCAGCAGTTGGCGGATGCAACAGCGTGAGCTAGTTGTAGTATGTGATGAACTGCCTGCAACGTTGCCGTAATTGTCCGACTACTGAGCCTAGACAATCAGTTCGAGTAAGAAAACCGCTCACTCACTCCCTTTGTTAAAATAAGTCATAAACTCGAAAAATACACTCATTTGCAAATCAATTTAGTTTTCACTCACCACTCAACTGAATCACTCGTTTATGATATTCGAATTTGGGTTCAAGTGGAACATAAGGTTGACGGAAACTCGGGGACTTCGCCTACGTGATGAACCCCAAGAAGGGCGAAAATGGTCATGGGCTGTTGAAGAGTTTTCAGCAACTTTGTAAGTAGTTTCCTTTATGAAGTCATAAACTCGTTCACACTGAAAAAGGACACGTATGAAAGATGTCTTCAATCTAGAATCCACCCAAACATAGTCATTCAAGTGTTGGTTCCAATGGATTTTAACAAAGATGTGATGTTGCGCCAACTTGTGTTGGTGCATTCATTTTCGATAATCATTGGTCTTCCAGTTACATAAGAAGTTTTGTCCAAACCGTAATCCTATTATTCATAGAATATTGATCAAAATGGAAACAAAAGTAGTGTTTTTAAGGTAACAGGTGACACCGCGCTACGTCATACCATATGAAACGCTTTTGGCCTAGAAAATTTTGATTACATTCAAATAGGGGTTGATTTTTTTCAAAACAAAGTTTGTCTACACTGATGGGAACAACCAAAAACAAACAGACTATGAATGGAATGTGGAATAAGTCTAACGACAAATCGACTATGCTTCCATATGGTGCTATTCACTTTCAGTATTTAGAGGCATCGTACAGTAGATGCAGTTCACTGTTCACTGCCTATTTATCTGCCCGTTTGATGATATTTTGATGGTATGTGATTTTTTTACTCAGTTTCTGACCTTAACCAGGGACCTCAACTTAGTCACTGACTCCTCATGCACCTGTTGTTTTCGAACTGAGGATGTGGTCAAGATCACTATGCATTCAAAGGCTCCTAGTATGCTTAGTGATGTGGTGCAAGGAAGTTATTTCTGTTTTTGACCTTCATACATGTTTTCCACGACAGATGAAACTGACAAGCGACGAGAAACTTAGTTAACAGTTAGGTGGCATGTAAATATTGGGATACGGATAAATTCACGTGATGAAGGCTTTATGGAACTACACGAATCTGCCCTATACTGCTCTCATTACGAAGTCCTCATCCATCTTTCTGTATGTAATAACCCTTATTGTAGTCAGGATATGATTGACATACATGCAATTGTGATTTGTGTGAGAGTGTGTATGAATGTATTTTCCATGGGCTGCCAACCAGAAAATCCGGCGCAATTTTGTTGGGAACGAGATTTAGATATGAATAGTTTAATCTGTGAGAAGAAAGAAGCATAACCATGTTTCACATCCCACCTGCTCTCACGATGTCATAGTCTTATTCTGAAAAGTAGCTGAAAAAATCAATAAACAAACACCCTGTTGACCCATACAGCTCATCGCAGCTGAACCTCAATGAGCAAGTAGAACTGAGGTCAAAAGACTTCAAAGTGATCCGAAAGTATGCCTCGTTATACATTAGTGTGATATGCTTAATGCTTACTGACAGTGAGCCATTGTATTCCATAACTCCAAGGAAATAAGGTCATCAAGTGATTACAGATAGAGAGTTGATGCCAATTGACTAATCGTTCAAGAAGGTAAAGGAATTAACTTCTGAGTTCGCTCAGAAAAGTTGAGTGCATCTATGCCAGCATCTATCGAAACATACACAACTACCGCACCATATAGCAAAGTTTGCACACATACTATCCGTCGTAGGAAAATCTCCTTTCAGTGAAATCTTTGGGATCTCAAAAACATCAGACGCCGCCCGTTTCGATGCAGACTGTTGATACATCATTTTAGGGTGCTGTAGGTAGTATAATGGACTACCGAGTAGTGGTGGATCAGGGCCTTACCGAATTAAAAAAACTCCTATCCAGCCTGCTTTCGAATACTACATATTTGTCGATTGGCACTTCCAGCATCTCAAACGATGGTGGTGCCCAAATGCCTTGGATACTAAAGTGTCTCAATTCTTGGCATACTGTCATCTATTAACCACTTTTCACACATTGTGACCTTGGATACTTTTCGACTTCTGACGGATTCTCTGAACATTTACGAACATACGCTCATTTGCAAACTAATTTGGTTTTTCAAGAGACTCACCTGGAACTCAACTGAATCTCTATTTTGTGGTGTTTTCAAGCAAGTGAATGTGCTGCACCAGACCGCCTAATGTTTCAGTCGATACGACATTCGAGATATTGAGATACATGTGTATTCGTAATGCACTATTCATAAGGTTCCTGAAAATTCGTCGACAGCCCACGACCTGTTCACCCTTTTTGGGGCTCATCAGGTAGGCGCAGTCCTCGAGTTTCCGTCAACCTTATATTCTACTTGAAACCAAACTGCACGAAATTAGCGGAATATACTCATCTTTTGGAAACACCACAAACGAGAGATTCAGCTGGGTTCCAGGTGAGCTTCTCAGAGAACCAAATTAGTCTGCAAATGAGTGTATTTCACTAATTTCGTGCAATCTGGTTTCAAGTAGAACATAAGATTGACGGATACTCGGGGACTGCGCCTACTTGATGAGCCCCAAGAAGGGCGAAACCGGTCGTGAGCTGTCGATGAATTCCCAGCAACCTTATGAGTATTGCATTACAAATTTACGAACATTATTTTTCGAGTACAACCTTGATATTTGATGCTCACCAGTAATTTCTATCTCGCGTACAGACCCGACTACACCCCAACCAACTTGTTAACCGACAACTATCCTTCTTGATGTGGCTCGTGTCATTCATTTCTGCTGCTTCCAAACAGCAAATCGCAGTCTTACAGATACAGAAAAATCGTTCGTTTTTGAGCACTCTTTTCAAAAACACCAGTCGGATAGATGCACATTTTTGTGGACGGCAGAATGGTGAGGAGACATCAGGATAATGTAGCTTTTAGCACTGCTTAGTTAGCAAAGGATGAACCAAGTTTTGCCTGTGTTTTGCTGTCAGTTAAGTGCCAGCGAAAGACGGATATCAATAAAATGAACCTGGATCACACTGACTGGATGTAGTACGAATTCTCAATTGAACATAAACCGGTGCATACGGTCTCTGAGGACGGATCAGGTAGGAAGTTTTACAAGGCCGTACACCCACAGGCACTGCTTTACAATGACTAAGCCATTGGTGCAGCTGTCACTCAAGAATCAACGCCACAAATGTCAATCGTTTATAAGTGATAGACAGTCAGCTTTCGACGATAAAACAGTACAGTATACCAATTGGAAAGCAACAGGAAAATAAATAAGTTCTTCAGACTTGGGCTTTTAAAAGAAACAACCTCAATGAAGTTTGTAATTCGCAGTGTTCTGCCTAAAGTAGGTGCTTCAATAGTACTAGTTGATTCTTGGTCCCGAAAAGCTGAGAAGCGCTGTACGACTGTTTGATTATTGTTGGGGATCATCAAAAACGTGCGGCTCCAATAGCCACCTAGATATTCCAACTCAATGCCTCCTTGTTCCTATGTGTCTCAGTGTGGTTTTATTTGGTTTGTAGGATGAACTCCAGTTAGGTTTTCAGATCGTTATCAGGTCCCATAAATTAACGAAAAGCATTCACAGTGACGTGACTTGGACACCCCTAATACTGAATTTATTAATCGCACTGGAGCAAAACACGGCCAGCGGCGAATCAGCTAAAAGTCCACTCGAATATCTTAGGCCATGGTTCTTTTCGAATAAGGACACTTAGGTTTAGTATCTGAATTTGAGGTCCAGTGGCCTATCATCGGCGTCATTCAGCTGACCAAGTGTGAAGGCACACAACGGTCTGGTGTCATCAACACGAAGATTCATTTGCTTGTTATACACATACCACAAATAAGGCGCATAAACAGGGCACCTACATTCAAGATGCTTTTGCCTTGGTAGGTTATCCCTTGATGACTAAATCTAGATGTCATTCAGACATTTGGAAGACATGAAAAGACTTTTAAGGACATAATCATAGCACGAAATGTCTTGTTGCATGCGCAAACATCAAGGAAGAGCTGGTGGCTGCTTGGGGTGATAGTCTGCACAACAGCGTTGACGGTCGCCGTTTATGAGAGTTAGCCGCTTCATCTCTTTCTAATCGATGACTTTTATTTCCACAATGAGTGTTTCTTATGATATTTATCCGCGGTCTCCAGCTTCGATGCAACTTGCTCGGGGAGAGATTTGAAAGCGCTCGGCATGGTAATGGTGGCCACACTGTGACAGACGTCAGCATAGCCTCGGATGTGCGCGGAGTGACTGTGTGGAATGAGAAAAAGCAGAAGTATGGTGCTGATAAATATTTCCTCGCCATAATCTCAGCCCTACGTGCAATTGATTGTGATATCTTCTTTTTGGCCCATCAACGGACGATCATCTCTTATCGAGGGATTTGCTTTCCTGAGGCCGCCATGGCTGTTATTGGACATGGAATTCCTATGATCACAGTCAGTGATACGTGTTTGCTTGCCATGGTGAGCTCTCAGTGTATGTACAACACTTTTATGCGTGGCACATGGCGCTGATATTGGACATTTCCTATGATCACAGTCAGTGATACGTGTTTGCTTGCCATGGTGAGCTCTCAGTGTATGTACAACACTTTTATGCGTGGCTGGCACCGCTGAGTCTACATTTTTGTCATTTAATCTCACACCAGATCAAGTATGACGGACACTTCGTGCCTCATGTGCGAGCCTTGACTGTGCTGGCGTTTTCCGCGCCTTGAAGAGCATCCACTGTTTTTTGTCCTTTCCTCGGTTGATGGCCTTTACACGCATGTTTATATACCGAAATTCCTACATGCGTTGAGATTCATTTTATCTGACTGGAACTGTTGGTGAACGAATGAGACGTTTCTCTCTTTTATCTCATATTCTCCTGTAACCCTCCCTCATTCATCTCTTGCATTCTTTTTTTATTTCTGTGATCGTGCCCTTAAAAAATAAACGATAGTTTAATGATCCTAGTGACGTCTACTTTAGCACCTGAATGTAACGTTTTTATCCACACTTGTGTGTGAAATGTTCACTGGCACGGAGCCAAATTTTAAATCAGTGGCTTTCAGTGTGGAAAATGTGTGAATAGGTTTTCGTTTCGATTTGCGAGTGTTTTCATGGAATGACTCAATAATTGGTTCATCATCTCAGTGAGTCAGTTGGTTATCAAGAAAAGTAGTTGTCCCATTAACCTTGTGCTCGAATGTTAACCTGATGTTTGGGTGAATGCTGTTCAGTACCCTTATTTCTCCAGTTTTGTGCTGATGCTTTACTTCGACTTAATAATGCTTGGGTATGTTCAATCCCAACGGCAGAAGCCATAAAGCGGAAATTCGGTACGACCGAGCTACAGAATCAGCGTCTAACTTCAGCTGTCACACTAAACCACTGTGTCGCCAAGCCTCTATTCGTCCACAAAGACCACCGAATTTCAACCATTGTGGACAAAATCCCACTATCTAAGCAAATCATCTCCATTCTCTTTGAGCGAGTTACGTATGGCCCTTCGAGAGACATATCTCATTTAGTCGAGTGGAACACACCCCGATTCCGACACAGAAGTATATAAACCACCCACCCCACCACGTCAAAATGCAGGTTCAAATACGAGGGCGAAGTTCCAACTTGAAAAACCATCAATTACTGATGAGCCTCAAAAAGGGCGAAACAGGTCTGGGCTGTCGAAGAGTTTTCAGCAACCCTATGAGTAGTGTATTGCGCCCATCAATCACCCTCCTAAACAGGCCAGCTTGAGTCCTTAATTTTACTCATACGGCTGCCAATTTTGTGCGGCCGCTGGTACTACCTCCGTCAACCTAAGGCATCTGAAGATCTGGAAGCTCAATTATGAAATAAAAATTATCTGAACGAATGGGGTTTATTCCTACTACCGAGACACACTGATATGTATGGTCAACGTTTATGTACCCGGGGGTTTATGTGTACAATTATATACAGACAACCCAGTAACTGTCCTGGTTGTGACGATCGATTGACCCGCCAGTCAGGTAGCGTGACACACGCTTGAAACCCCACTGGACAGATCTTTGGTTGCATTTTTCGGGTTTTGCGGGATAGATATGTTTGTCAATAGCCACATCACTCTCGTTTGAACGGCCGGGATCCTGTTCTGGCGTAATTATTCCGGTGAGTCCACACCAAAGGGAAGCACTGGACTCGAGTTTCGCTCTTATTAGAGCTCATCAGCAGTGCATACCTAATGGCCGTGCCGGGATTTGAACCCCGGACATCTGACAGTTACTGGGTCGTCGTTCGATGGGTCGGGCACACCAATCACATCGCTCAAGTGTGAACACGTTCGCCTGTTCAGACGTGATAATTCAGATTCGTCAAGTATGACGGACACTTCGTGCCTCATGTGCGAGCCTTGACTGTGCTGGCGTTTTCCGCGCCTTGAAGAGCATCCACTGTTTTTTGTCCTTTCCTCGGTTGATGGCCTTTACACGCATGTTTATATACCGAAATTCCTACATGCGTTGAGATTCATTTTATCTGACTGGAACTGTTGGTGAACGAATGAGACGTTTCTCTCTTTTATCTCATATTCTCCTGTAACCCTCCCTCATTCATCTCTTGCATTCTTTTTTTATTTCTGTGATCGTGCCCTTAAAAAATAAACGATAGTTTAATGATCCTAGTGACGTCTACTTTAGCACCTGAATGTAACGTTTTTATCCACACTTGTGTGTGAAATGTTCACTGGCACGGAGCCAAATTTTAAATCAGTGGCTTTCAGTGTGGAAAATGTGTGAATAGGTTTTCGTTTCGATTTGCGAGTGTTTTCATGGAATGACTCAATAATTGGTTCATCATCTCAGTGAGTCAGTTGGTTATCAAGAAAAGTAGTTGTCCCATTAACCTTGTGCTCGAATGTTAACCTGATGTTTGGGTGAATGCTGTTCAGTACCCTTATTTCTCCAGTTTTGTGCTGATGCTTTACTTCGACTTAATAATGCTTGGGTATGTTCAATCCCAACGGCAGAAGCCATAAAGCGGAAATTCGGTACGACCGAGCTACAGAATCAGCGTCTAACTTCAGCTGTCACACTAAACCACTGTGTCGCCAAGCCTCTATTCGTCCACAAAGACCACCGAATTTCAACCATTGTGGACAAAATCCCACTATCTAAGCAAATCATCTCCATTCTCTTTGAGCGAGTTACGTATGGCCCTTCGAGAGACATATCTCATTTAGTCGAGTGGAACACACTCCGATTCCGACACAGAAGTATATAAACCACCCACCCCACCACGTCAAAATGCAGGTTCAAATACGAGGGCGAAGTTCCAACTTGAAAAACCATCAATTACTGATGAGCCTCAAAAAGGGCGAAACAGGTCTGGGCTGTCGAAGAGTTTTCAGCAACCCTATGAGTAGTGTATTGCGCCCATCAATCACCCTCCTAAACAGGCCAGCTTGAGTCCTTAATTTTACTCATACGGCTGCCAATTTTGTGCGGCCGCTGGTACTACCTCCGTCAACCTAAGGCATCTGAAGATCTGGAAGCTCAATTATGAAATAAAAATTATCTGAACGAATGGGGTTTATTCCTACTACCGAGACACACTGATATGTATGGTCAACGTTTATGTACCCGGGGGTTTATGTGTACAATTATATACAGACAACCCAGTAACTGTCCTGGTTGTGACGATCGATTGACCCGCCAGTCAGGTAGCGTGACACACGCTTGAAACCCCACTGGACAGATCTTTGGTTGCATTTTTCGGGTTTTGCGGGATAGATATGTTTGTCAATAGCCACACCACTCTCGTTTGAACGGCCGGGATCCTGTTCTGGCGTAATTATTCCGGTGAGTCCACACCAAAGGGAAGCACTGGACTCGAGTTTCGCTCTTATTAGAGCTCATCAGCAGTGCATACCTAATGGCCGTGCCGGGATTTGAACCCCGGACATCTGACAGTTACTGGGTCGTCGTTCGATGGGTCGGGCACACCAATCACATCGCTCAAGTGTGAACACGTTCGCCTGTTCAGACATCGAACGACGCCCCAGTAACTGTCAGATGTCCGGGGTTCAAATCCCGGCACGGCCATTGGATATATACAGACAGTCGAAGATAGCATATAGATGGCTCATGACGTTTATGGTAACATGTGAACGATAGGTATAAACCTGATGTACAAGGGGACATTTGAACTGAAGGAAGTGCTGAATTTCTGGCTTTCAGACAAGAACTTGGTTTTGAACTGAAGGTGTCCCAGAATAATGACACAGGTGTCACCAGCCAGATGTTAACTGCATCATATAGATCGGATGGCTTTCGACACCAGGAACCACGAGGCACTATGAAACGTATTAGAATGAAACGATATTTCTGTGAAGTTAATCGGGCTGCGGAGGCTTTGTTAACTGACAGAGAGAGAGCTATTGTCCGCACAGAATCCTCAACCTTGGACTTATTGTTAGTGATCCTGCAGGGCCGTCTGCTGTCTCTTGTAGTGCTCAACCCTGTGGTTAATGAACTAAGCTATTATTGGACCCCAAGGCTCAGAGGCTAAATAGACTAAATGGATCGGGGACCTTTAAGTCACGGGTGATATCATCGGCATCGTTTCAGGTCACAACACTTCACATCGGTGTAAGCTGTTTGTGTGGTTCTTTTACCGGCCATCAGATCAAAAACCTCAAACTCAAGGGAATTCCTTCATCAGTTCTGAATGCCGGCGAACCATTTTCAATAAAGTGGTGCTCGAGAATACCAATGAGTTAAGCATTCTTCCGAACCAGCAGGCTAGGGATGACCCTCAAGGATTATGCCCAAAGAGTGTCTTGGTAACTTCAGTGATTAGTGGGGCACAAATGAAATTAACCTGAAGAATAAGGTTCGAATTTGTCAGTCTGCGATTCAATTTGTTTTACTTTGTGCTTGAGGGACCTGATCAATGGGTGTCACCAACACTCACAAGATCTGGTTTTCCGGTCATTCCTGTTGACAAACGTTGCCACGGTACGTCCACAAAACCATGTGTCAAACTGGTGGGTCCAACCACGATGCTGCGCTATCGGATGAGCCGAGCAGCTAATCCAGAGACGTCGAGTTCGATGATTTGGATAAATTCTTTGTTGACCATGCATGGACATCGCCAGTACTATTCTCACATCTAAGCCGCACAAAGAATGATGTTGTCGTCAAGATGGCTAGTTGAAATCGTGGACCGATACTGATGACAAACGCTGAAGGGGTCTGAAGACCCTCTACGGCCCACGTCTGTGGTTCGATTTGCGCGAGAATTCAGGCACACCTAAGTAGCTGCAATTCGAGTTACTTAGAAAGCCGGTTTGCCCCCTGCATGAGGTAACCGAAACCAACTGAGCAATTAAATGTGCAACAGGCTGAATATGGAATAGCAGTGAAAACATAACATTTGCGCATAACTTCTGTGACTATGCTTTAACAACCCAATTGTTACAGTGGTGGCGCACAGTTTTTGTGACTGCTTTTTTCGTATTCGGATCAACGCAATAGGAAGGATATCATGAAAGTTTAACTGGTGTATTAAGACAAATCTGTATCGGGTGAAGTGTTGGTCTTCAACCCTGAACTCTGTTGAATTAGCTATGCTTCTCAGTTTGTTTACAGAATCAACAAAAACACTGTTTGCTTTAGTGACTGAGACAGCATAGTGGGTGGCGCTGATGTGTTCCATCTGTGCATTTTAAACTCTAATGTGATTACTGTGGACAGAACCAAGTTATTCCGAATATCGGTGAAGCACATGTTTCACATGTGGACGGTAACCAAACCAACGTTTTACAGCCCGTAGCTAACTGCAACAGTTAATCATGTGATACATCTTTCACAGCCGTCATCCATTTTGAAATCTTTCCGAATGCACCATGGTTAAGCATAAATAATTCTTGGATGCTGAAACCTTGGTATTAAAACAGCATGTCGGAATTCCGCTCCTTTCTACTAGACAGCATCTGCGTAAGCATGCCATAGAGTTTTCTGCTCGTGGTTAAAAACGGTCTACTTGTCTTTGTGAGAATTATCGTTTGCAAAATAGACATTGTGCCATCTTGTAAACCATACAGCTAGGAATTTTTATGTGTATCTGGGTGAGATATTGCATGGGCGAATAGGGGCTAAAGTCCCCTGTAAACACGTTTCTTTCTGTTGGATTGTGAGTCTTCAGTTTGTCGCTTTCCGAAAATGACCTTGCGGTCCCTCGATTATGAGTGTCCATACTGAAAGTATCAGTTGGCTAGACACCACGAGTAGATCACTTTCGTCTATAAAATGAGTGTGTTTTGTCCTACTTGATCATCACTTACGCCCCACATGTAAAGAAGAGAAGCCTGGAGAATAAATTTGACCCCTCTTTCCATCTGGGTGAGTAATTTCGTTGTCTCATTGATAAGATGACTACCATCCTCTTAGACCGATCCAAATTTAGGAAAATGGAATCCGAGAAAGACAAGACGGCCCTGATTGAAAAAGCGGTGTCCAAAATACTAAGAGGCCTCAAACAATCCGGAAGCATTGACACCAAGACTTTCGAGCGTATCCGCCCCACTGGCACAACAATCCCTCGGCTCTAGGGTCTCCCGAAAGTGCACAAACCCGGCCTACCTCTCAGGCCCATCCTCGATATGTCCAATTCTCCTTATCATGCTCTGGCCAAATGGCTGGTCAGTCTTTTAGAAACAATCAGGAGAGAAGTGTCGACACACAGCTTAAGAGACAGTTTTGATTTCGTTGATCAGATTAGAGATTTGAAGGTTGATAAACACTCCATGTTCTCCCTGGACGTCGAGTCATTGTTTACCGACATACCACTCACCGAGACAATAGACTATGTTTGTGACTTGATTGAGTGCAACGGTAAGGATATTGGAATTCCCACTTCGGATCTTAAGGAACTCCTGCTCCTTTATACCTAAAATGTTCAGTTTACTTTCAACAATCAAATTTATCGACAGAAGAACGGGGTCGCGATGGGGTCTCCTCTAGGTCCCCTATTGGCAGATTTTTTCATGACCAAGCTAGAGACTCAAAAATTAGATGCACTCATTGGACGGTTAACAGTATATCGCCGCTACGTAGATGACATATTCGTTCTTGCCGATGAAACCATCAGCACAACAGACGTACTAAGCAGTTTCAATTCAGTCCACGCTAATATCAAGGTTACTATCGAATTAGAACAAAACGGCCAGTTAAGCTTCCTCGATGTCAATGTTAAAAAGAAGACCGACGGGACCATAGAACGCAAGGTCCACAGAAAGCAAACGTGGAAAGGTCAGTATACTCACTTTGATAGCTTCGTTCCGTTGCAACAAAAACGCAACCTAATTAGATGCCTGACCGAGAGAGCAATGAAGATATGCTCACCCGAATGCTTAGAAGAGGAACTAAAGTTCTTGGGACGCACATTCCTGCAGAACGGATATCCTGAAAGGTTCGTACTGAAGACTATGGAAGCCGTTAAACCCTAATTTACGGAATTTTCTGTTAGAAGGAAGCCCGTATACATGAGGCTTCCATTCAAAGGTGACTCGGTTGCTGAACTAATCACCAGAAGGCTTAGAAACTCCGTTGATACGACATACTTGGCCGCTAATCTATGTTTGAGCTTCAACTCCAGCCCCACCATCAGATTCTGCTTGAAAGACAAATTGCCACGTTCTACCACCAGCTTTTGTGTGTACTCATTCGTATGCTCGTGCCGAGCATCATACGTTGGTCGTACGACAAGGCATTTGTCGGACAGAATACGAGAACACAATCCCGTATCTCTGAGTGGTAGTGGAAAGAAACCAGGCTCAAGCGCGATTGCAGCACACTTGGCCGAAACCTGTCATATCATAGACAAGGAGCAAGCCTTCACCATCATATACCGGGTACCTCTGAACGGACCACGACTGGTACGATCCAAACTACTATCGATCGCAGAAGCGATAGGAATCCGACTGCTGGATCCACAACTTTGCATCCAAAAGAAACTTGTGCGACCTCTGAACTTGAACTGGCCTACGAAACATCTGGTCCCACAAGTCTGTCTGACATTGACGTCATGACCCATTGACCTACCCCTCACCCAACCCCCTTCATTTGACTTCTATTTCTCTAAAGTGTAGCCCCGATCTTAACCTTTTCCACGTGATTTCTGCTACCATATAAATTTGTGATGTATTAGCCAAGATGAGCAATCACAGAAAACAAGCTTTGTTCGCTACCTTCATCGTTCTCATAATTTCGTTGTGTTGTCTCTCTCTCACCTCCGGTCATACACTGGAAGGCGTTCGCTTCAGTCCGCTGTCCACTGCATAGAATACTTACTCTTCCCACCCCACTACAATATTGGGCATGTTTGTTCGGCTGAATGTAATTGAATTTTACGCATCCTAACATATTTCCGAATATGCCGGTGACTTTGTAGAATGCTGAGTTTACACAATAAAACCAATCGAATTAGTGCGACGTTTGAATCGAGTTCGCCGGAATGTTTGATCAATCAGTTGCTGTCTGATCAAAGCGTATTATTGGCTCACCCAAGTCCAAATCTGAAATGCCTCATCACCAATCGAGGTGACATCATCAGTGCGTAGTTGTGCGTAGCGGTGGTTTAGTGGTGGCACAAACACGATGCAAGTGGTCTGCCGATTTAAGGTGACTTAGAACCAGAGGAAATTTCAGGTAACAAAGTTTAGAACACCGCAGTTGTTTTCAAGTAAAATATCCGAGTTTGCAAGTTCTTCCGCAAATTTGTTTAAAAAACCACCACTTTTCATATGCGCTTTTGTTTCTCATTGATTTTCAGATTCAGCAACATTACCGAGCAAACTATCTAAGAAAGATACCAAGAAAATTTTTCCGTTTAAGTCGAGCGATTTCAGCTAAAAGTTACACTCCTATACCCGTCCTGTTCCCCTTTCACAAAGCTTTTGTTAACTGTCCATCCTCTGACATGAGTAATTGGATAGATATTTGAAAATGAACACTTTTGTTGAAACAAGAGGAGTTTACTGGAACAGCTTGACAGGTCATGAAATTCTGGAGGTAAGAACAGTGATATCTAGTTTTCAAAGCAGTGTGTGACGCGCAATTGGATAGAAGAAAATATTCGAATAATGTCTTACAGGAGAGACCATCGGAACGCACCACTCCTGAAATGGTACAGATCACAGTCCCGGATTCGAAATTGCTGAGATTTCAAAAGTTTGTTTCATTCACACTCAACCATTTTTATTTGAAAACTGAATTGGCATACAGCAGACAGTAAAGCCGGAGTATGTTATGTGTGGGAAATTAAAGAATGGCTGATCTTCATATGTAGTCATCCTAGGCTTGACAAGAACTCCATGACTTATGATTTTCTATGGGCATTTTATTTGATAACCAATAAGTGTCCAAAAGTCGCAGTCCTTCTTGTATATCCGGTGCGACGTAGCAGAAACTTGAACAGGTATTTTCGCAGATATACTGCCATATGCCATAAAAGTTGGAAATAGGCTGAATTTGGGCTAAAGTAGGTTGTACCAACCCTCATATATTGCACTATTTTACAGAACTGCAAAGGATTTTGAAGCGCACTAGTCCGAATCTGAATATGTTTACTCAGTGGTCTCGCTCAATATTTGGAAAACAGATTTGTGTCTTTTTTTACCACACAGTGTTATGATCACCTGCTTCAAAGCCGTGGATGTTTAAATGGAAAAACAAGGCCCAGCCTCTGAGAACGAAGTAGGTGGTGGCGCCAAACTTAACAAAAAAGATGAATGAGGTCAACTGGTGTGGCATGAACAGCGTACTGGTCGCTCAAGGCTTGACTTCGTATTAGGTTAGGCCTGTGATCTGCGACTATCTTTATTCAGACAAAGCCTCAAATATACTTCACGCTAAACGGCCTAGGCCTAGCTCACATAGGGTTTGAGCCAGTGGTTTAACCGGTGTAAATTCTGTACGCTTCAAGCGTTTAGTTCTCCCCAACTAAGTTGTTGACCATAATCTTTGTGCCCTTCACACTGTTGACCTTGTATGTACCCTATTTTTTGGCCTCCTGTCTTGTGCCATCGGCTCTCAATAGACCTGAATATAATAATTTGCTCCGCACGCAGGTTTTATGAAACTGGATGTTCCTCGCACGAAAATTTATTGAGATGATGCGGTAGGTGGACCAAAAATCTCAGTGTCCCGCAATACAGCATCACAGTACACCAGTAGCATTGTTCACACAACACTCAAGTAGCCCGATGGCTAAGATGGAGCATAACCAAATATGCGCTAGCTAATCTGGCTGTGCCATTTACACGTCCCCGTTACCAGCACCTACCTAAATAAGACCAGTCGCAGCTGCGCTCTTGGATAAATTGACTCAACCAGCTCGGAATACAATTAGGCTTCTGGGGGAACATCCGAACTCCCTGATTTACTGGTTGTTCAGATTTCATACTCACCACAGATATCGTTTGATCGGTCAAAGTGGTTGCCGTGGGTGCAGCCAGCCAAATGTCACTTGCACGTTCCGCTGTCACATCGCATCTACTAAAAGTAAATGAATTTCCACATACTGAATAGCGGTCTTTCATGATATAATGGCCCAATGCGATGCTGATTACTGTGGCTCATTACCACTGGCTCACTTCTTGCTGCTGCGCTTTTACTGAGGAATTGCCAGAGTAAACACGCCTCGTAGGGTTCGGTTGGATCGGTTTTTCAAAATAAGACATCTGGCACTCAGAATCCCTGGTATAATTTGTGCAGCTTGTCGAAGTACTCACATGGTTTTCTAGTATACTTGTCAATCGCGATCACCCGAAACATTCCGCTACAGACTATTTGGTTTAGAATCCTAGAATTTAACACAATCATCATTACATACTGCAATGCCAAAAGAGTCCTAGCCCTTAAATTGCGTTGCTATTTTCGGCAGACCAAGTAGACACCAAGAGCGATACATGTTTATTAGGGCATATGTAACGACAACAAAATTTCCCTTGAATTTGTGACTTTCCAAGAGAACCGCCCGAGCGACCTGTCTTTTCATACATATTTACTTACTCATGTAGGAAACCTCGTTACGGTACAGAATTCTTCTTCTTTCTGATTTTCCTCACAACTCCACTAAACCAGTCTCTGCCATCCTCTCCATTAGCAAGTTGCTACAATCGCCTGTCATCCAAAACGCGAATAAAGATTTATTTGCGTGACCAAGTTTTACTCAGTTATATTTAGGAAAATTCGGTTGTCTTATCTTTTACTATTTTTCCTCTGGAGAGTTTTCATGACATTTTAGTTATCGATACGGCACCCCACGTTTTGGGCAAAAATAATAGGATTTTATGCGTTAACAACAATAAAAAACGCATGAATTTCAGACCTGCGCTCTTCACCCTCTAATTATCATTTACGAAGAGGTCGCTTAAGGTGTGCTCTGTGTCTGCCCCGATCTGTACTAAGTGATATTTCCGACCACATATCTTATTTTTCTTGACCCTGCTGAATGGCTGATAGAACGAATTGCGGTACATATTCCTGTTCCTTTGACTGCGTCGTCTATAGACAAAAATAGATCTATGATTAAGCGTTTACCTTGGTTTCCCATATATGTTGCTGGCTATTGGAGGGCAACTTCTCCGTCAGCTGTATCTAAACAACTGCTCTTTTTTGCTTGGCTGGCTAACTGGCTACTTTTCCAGTCAGTTCCGCCGCACGAAAGTGAAACAGCACTTCTCTTTGCCCTTTCCATGTGCCGCTGAAGTTATTCAAGATGATTTTTTCCCATTTCTTTTACCCGTTGTACGGAGGGTGGTTGAAAGTTTAGCCCCACTGAAGGGTTCAAATATGCCTCCGGAAAATTTTCGTTCCGTTATCTATTTCCCACGCAGCACTGGTCGTTCCATCGATCTCGCATACAAACCTGCAACTTGTCTCATCTAAATGTACAAAATTATCATTTCAAAACTTGCCTTATTCTTGAGCCTTGTACGGACGAATTCACTGAGCACTTCCTTAGCTGATTCTATGTACTTCCTGGCTCCAGCTGTCTCGAATGCCTAGGAATAGGTTTTTTTCTACCTTAGTTGGGATTAATGACCTTAAAACCATCCACGCAATGCTGATAATCGGTTCTTCCCTAGAGGGGCGATTCTCACATATTTAGCTTCACATTTTAATATACAGGTTTGTTGGCTCTTATTTTTTGACGGTCATTTTGTACTGTTTCCCCATCGTTCTACTCGACGTATCTAATATGGAATGTTGTCAGCTCAGAAGAGGGTCAAAACTCATGTACTTGACAAATACGCAACTATGTGCCTTCCCTAAAATAAGTTGCATGCTGGCTATTTAGTGTTTTACTCACGTATGCACAACGGCGCTTATAACCCTCACTATGCAGATACCCCACCGGCAACGTCCTGCAATACGTGAAATAGGTCCAGCGTTTATTTACTCAACTTCATTCGAAAATGATCAGCATGGTGCCATGCTGACAGAGACAGTTGACAGTTGCCACGAAAATATTCAGTTACGGGTAAAAAATAGTTTAATGCACTAGTTCAGAGATCGATTCATCGACCATAGTTCAAAAAATCTTCAGCTTCAACGCTTCTGTTCGAAGGCTGCACGCGGTGCAGCCTGTGTGTACAATGATTGTTGGTAACTTCTGGTGAGTGTGGCCCCATAGAGTAACCGATTTAGTTTTCCTTTTTTTAACAGTTCACGATACTACTATATCACATCTATCTGGTCAACTCCTTGCATGGTGAGTTTGCCGGTTAAAATCACCATGTGACAGTTTAACGTATGATCTTTTTTGCTACTGTCCCAAGGAGAAAGTTTTGCTATTTTCAGTCACGTTTTAAAGTAGCCACTGATCTGCTCTTCCTACCTAAAACTAAAGCGTTCAATTACATCGTGTCTGATAGGTCGGAAAGACTACATTCGCGCTGCCGTACAAGGCTTCTTAGGAATGGCTGAGACGAGGCTGCGACGGACATCTCTCTGAACACCATTTGGATGATTTTTTCTCATCACAAACGCTGAATAGGTTGCTAAATTCTGTGAGATTCCAAACCACTTTCACAAAATTCTGGTTGTCGTCCGAATGAGTTCAAAATCCGTTTTGACTTCCTTGAATGAATCTATAAAACTGCGAAATTACAGTATGTAGAAATATACTTTATGTGCAAGTCAGCCCAAAGCGGCCAGTAATCACACCGATTACTTACAAACGCTCTCCGGTCACAGTAGTGTTCTATAAGGCAACAGGAAACTGAATCGACGATAAAATAAAAGCAGAACAGTTGCTGACATGGATTCTGTTAGGCTCCATTCATACAGCCTCATTGAAGTTAAACATGCTTAGATATAAAAAAGCTGGAGAGAAGAATTTGTCCACCAAATAAACACACACAGCAGAGTTGTCACAAAGCCTCACTTATCTCTTATTTACGGGAGAGCAACATTGGGAGAAGGAGCCGACATCTATCAGGGTACGTGGTTAAACACGCTCGACAAATCCGTTAAGCAAAAGCACAGTAAATTCCGAAAGTATGTGGGTCAGGTCCTGACCTATGGATCTGAATTTTCAGTCCGCAGTCCACAGAAAAGCCGTCAAAAGTCTCGATTGTTGTATCAGTGTGCAGATAAAAACTTTAAATACCTGTGTCGTCGCACTAGTTCGTCCAGTGCGCAGAGTTTGCTTACACAAAATACCTGGTTTGCATAGTTAGCCGGTAACCGATCGTTCATTCAACACTTTGCTCCGAACGCTTTCTTATACAGATCCACATGTTTTACGTCGCACGGCCAAAGATGGCAAAAGGAACCACTCTATTGTCAGTGATAACCGGTTCTTTAGTGTGATTTTCTACCCGGCAAAGCTCCGGTGGAAACGAATTTCGAGCATCAATTCCCAGTCACTGCTATAAAACCATAAAATTGCACTGGAATAACAAAATGCGCTTTTCAAAAATCTCACAATAGGGGGACCACAGCTAGTGTACTTGCGTTCAGGGAGCCACAAAGGTACTTCTGTTGTAACATTCGTTATTGGTGAGATTTTGTAATATCGTTTTCCTTTCGAAAATGTGAATCGGCAGGCGTTAATAAAAATATACCGACATTGACTGTGATTAAGACCCGCTATGCTCGACTTTTAATGATGTGAATACTGACTAATGTGAGCGCATGTGTCATTTATATTAACGCATTGTGTTTAAATAAAGCATATGTGTGCTTTAGCGTCGACTTAAAGGAGAATATTTGTAGGATTCCAAAACAGAAGAAATTAGAAGACGACCAACATATAATGAATGTGTTTATTGAAACAGGCAGCTAAATGCACAACCACGTACCCGTTAATAATGGTTGGTACGTGGAAAGCTCTTAGACGAATGGTTTTCGCTATCGCGTTTTAAAATAGCGCCCACATGCAGCTATTAGCCGATGACCTCGTCCTTATTCAAGTTAATCCATAACAAACCACAGAGAACTAATTCGAACATGCAAACAAAACAGTTGTTATTGCATTGTAGCTCTTCGTTGTTCAGCATCGATAACACTGGATGGATGGCTATTAGTTATGTACAAATCGGTCAGTTTATCTGGCATTAAAAGGATGTCTATCATACGGGTGGGTTGGATAATTCCTGGATCAAAAATCAGTTAGATGTTATTCAGTACACCGTACATGCTTTAGTTTTGGTAGCAAAATGGAGTTAATTGGTGAAGCCCTTGAGTGTGTTTAGCAACACGGACAACAACCTTTCTTTTTCTTTTCCTCCACTATCTTGTACACAACATATTTATTGGCGCCGCCATCACAGCTGTAACTCAGATAGGATCCGGGAAAGTGTTCATCGCTTGAATCCAAGATGGCTCGTCCATACCATCGTGGGCCAAGTGTTTCATCTAGTTGTACCAAAGTGGGCGGCATGCTTGAGTCAGGATTCTGAACACAATATTGCTGTTTGATTATCAACAGAGCTTCATTTTTCATCGTTTCTGACATATTGGTTTGGTAGAAAACCACTTGGGATTTTTTTACGGCAACCTCCCTAGAAGGAAATTAGGGACAAAGCGGACAACGGGATTAGATTTGGCTAAACCCGAAACATGAAAATTGCAAGATACCATTGTCTGATGTGACCAGTCTGTTCAACCGATATGATGTCATGTGACACAGAATAAACTGATAAGAAAGTTACCCCGGTACCAACCACGCCTTTCGCTGTGGATCTGCTCAAGATCGACTGAATTGTTACACAGCTGTCAGAAAAGTAGATTTATAAGCTACTGAGGTAACAAAAGCGACATATATAGGGAAAGGTTGATAAATCCACGAAAAAACGTAAACTTAACCGTGTCTCCTATTGGTTAAAAGATATGAAATATGACGACCCATTTATGAATCTTTTCCATCTTTTAGTGCAAAGTCCTGATGACATTTTGATCCGCATTTCTCTTCACTGCTGGTGCTTAGAAAGGAGGGGAGGGCTTCGCAGTACCTCTTCAATTTTGCTTGCAGGATGGAATCCTGTAGGTATAGAAAGTCAACGTTTCCCTTTCCAGAATTCCATTCGAACTAACGCCTGTTGAGCTATATACGAGATTGTTTTCTCAGTGGACTAGGACTGCTTAGAAATTGAGCTCTTTTATCACTTGGACCGGCGTGAGCACAGTGCACATAGGTTCACTATGCCATTTTGATTTTTTGTCTATCAGTATTCTTTTGTCTATCACGTTAACAGACGCAGGAAGGTTACAGATACAGGGTTCTAAGTCAGCAGCTTTTTGATATCAATATGAAGCATGTGAATGTGTGTTCATTTTCCGATTATACTTTCCACCACAGATGACCAGGTAAGTCAAACCACAAGCAAGGCTGATTGACCACGTTTATCATTTGAGTCAACACTTTGGATTTGCTCAATAAACTACAAGGTTACGGTGTTTCAGACGTATTCAATGTGAGCAATTTGTTTTGTGTGTGTTTGTGACTTCACAGCGTCACGAAACAGAGACAGAATGTCTAGTTGGTCCGAATTAGATGTCGCTGGGGTGCGCACTAACTGGTGACACAGGCAAAGTTGTAAAGTGAAAACTTGCGTTTAGTCAAGTGTATTATTGCAGTACAAGTGAACTTCCAGCAGCATTTCGACAATGCTGAAGATTCCTTTAGCATATGGTCGGTATCGTCTTCTTTACAGATTTTCAATGGAACTCGTCAGAATATTCGAGAAGGAGGGCATCATTCAAAAGAAGTTAACAAATAACCGATATCTGAATATAATCGAAGGTGCAATCCAAAGTTTTGACTTACATCCGTTTCTTTTTGCTGATCCCTAGGGTTGCACAAAAATGTTCGTATGTGATTTGTCCTGTATTATTTGGATCAAAAAGTTTCCTCCACCGCTGGAAATTAAATAAAAAGTGGGAAGTTAAGCCTGATTTAAATGCTTTTAAATTGATTAAGAATTGTCATTTACCACTCTGTCATCCCGACTTTGTAACAGTTAGCGAGGAGAGCATCAATGTCTTCACTACCCACCGGGGGTTTCCCATTCCATATTTCAAAAAACCAAGCAGAAATTTCAACTTATTATACGGCTGTTTAATTTTAAGTATGCGTAAATCTTTTGTACTAACCACGTGACTGTAATGAGAAAAAGCACAATATTTCCGGTCACTCTTTTACCACGGGGAGATATAAGTAGTGAAATGTATTTCACAAAACCATGTGTATGAATGTATCAATATAACAGAATAGTAAAATAGTGCAGTGAGTCGTGAAAAACTTCATCAGTACTCTGAATCTTGTAGGTCTTCTACAAAAATCCGGAGGTGTGGCAACTGCATTATATCCATTTTTATCAGTGCCCAGAACAAAAATCAACGTCTAGTATCTCGTTAGCGAAATAGTCAGTAATCCTTCATCTTACATGTAGATTTCTACTTCATTCTTGGCGTTTTGTATGAGAGATACCTCCCTCTATTCTTGTTAGAGGAAGCTTAAGATGGGGCCAACTGCTTTTTTTTGCAAACAGGCTGCCTGTAAAGCTTAAAAAATGGATATTTCAGAAGAGCATTAGAGCAAGTGACGTAAAACTCGTGATATTTTCGTATAGAACCACTTCATTGTGCAGATCTTTCGTACATTGCATGATATCTTCAGCTGAAGACAGGTAGATAGATAGATAGAAATATAGAAAGGTAGACAAATAGAAAGATAGATAGATATAGGCGGATTATAGGTGGATTAAATGAAGGATGGATATTTGACCAGGTGCTAACTTAATGGCGGGATATCTGTGAAGGTAAAAGAGGAAAAGCCTTTTATGGTCGGTAATTCCTTTTTGTAAGGATTTTCAATGCAAATGGTCGAATTTTCTACAGTGTTTTCCTTGCAGCTTTTATTTATTCAATTTTTCCCTCAAAAGCGGTGCTATTTTCAAAATATCACTGACCAGTGGTGGTATATTTTACAAATCAACATGGCTTGGCATTTCATGCTTCTGGTATGGCCTCTGGAAATTTGTAAACGTGTGCAGTTGTGGATATGAAACTTCTTCATTCTGAGAACGAATTTCAGGACAGTCACAACGAGTATTTGAGTATTAGCACAAGCAATGACTAAGCCACTTAAACGAAAGTGCTACAACCATCTATCATATGAACTCCTTATAACGGTGTATAATATACGGTTAATTCAGGATGTATCAGTGAAACGGCACATGTCAGTGCTGGATCGATAGACTGGTCTTGAATGTCCGGAAAGATGGCCTCAGAGATGATGATTATGTTTCGCTTCAAAGACAGCAGAGATTTTTATAATACGATTGCAAACTGTCAGGTACAGAACCGTCTGGACTCAGCAGAGAGGATAACACGTGAACGTATAGCCGTTTCTACCGGAGATAGCGGATTTCTGACGAATGTTGCATGTAATCAATGGAGAGAATACTGGGAAGAGTTTGGTAAACGATGAGGGTATCTTTGGTCAGCTAGCAAACTGGACAAAGATTCAAAACAAAAGATTCAAAATAGAAGATTTAAAACAGAAGATTTAAAACGTTTTATCAATTCCATGTGTATAAACCGAATTACTTGGTCACTTATCAGCTCGATCATTTGTTACACTCTCCCCCTATAAACAGTGATGCGGAAAAGATGAGTACTGGCCGAGCACTGCGAGCATTCCTTCTAAGGAAACAGCCGCGCCGAAAAGTCATGATGCAAGAAAGTAAGGAAACGTCTTTGAATGTTCTTGGTAGATCAATTATTCGAAGGAAAAAGCAATGAACTTACAGAGAAAAGACACAAAAGACAATAAATGCGAACTTTGTTTCAATAGTTGTGAGATTTTCACCCCCCCCCAAATACCCATATAGAGTGAGACAGTAGCGTTACTTGCGATATACGTCCTAAAAGAGGGAAGCCATGGATGACCAACGGACATTAACCCGTTTAGCTCTATCGTATTTCGGTAACATCAGATCTCTGAGAGTGACTTAGTCATGTCCGGTGAAAAGAGCTTCCAGCACAATGCTACACTTTGCGAAGTTGCAGAAAACGATTCATTTTCAGTTATTCCGCCAGGTGAAACCCGCTGGAGGTTAAAAAGGAAGTTTTCATTACCGGAAGCTGATGTCATTTAGGATTCAAACGAGTCTGTCGCATAACAATGTCCCGTTAATTTAGGAAAACAGTGTTTTAAAAAACAGCTCATGACACCCTGAATCACGTCGATGATGCTCAAATTGAGTCAGTGGTTCAAGAATGTGGGTCAACTGAGCCGGCTGATTCACTGCTTAACAAATAATTGCTAAAAAGTTTGTCATACTCAAATGATACACGCCGCTGGAGATGGACCAACTTTTCGACAACATTGTGGTGAACAGGAGGGAAATTATTTCGGAGGAAACGTTCTATAGGTGGCTGTTCTTATCCACATCAATACATATTTGCTCCTTCCCTGAGATTTGACCCTACCCAACCCCTGTCTTCACTCTTTTGCGCTGTACCTTTTGGAGTATATGTTGAAGGAAATAATCGCGACATCTAAACATCTGTAATACTATGGATACAAGACTACCAGATGTTCTATTTCAAGAGATGACATCTACCTAGGGTTACTCAATAGAAATGATAAAGGAAATGTCAGCTATGTAAGGAAAAACAAGTAGTTGTTTTATTTGTAATGTAATACTCATAAGGTTGTTGAAAATTTGTCGACAGCCCACGACCGGTTTCGCCCTTCTTGGGGCTCATCAGGTAGACGCAATCCCCGAGTTTCCGTCAACCTTATGTTCTACTTGAAAACAAATTGCACGGAGTTAGCGAAATGCACTCATTCACAAACTAATTTGGTTTTGTATTTCTTTGGTAGAACGAACGGGTCAAGGTTTAGGTGGAGGATGTGCCGTTGTTAAAATATTCCACACATATCTGTCAGGATAAATGAAACTATTGTTTCATGGGTCCTAATACGTTAACAACAATACCACAATGACGTTTTTCACAGAATTAGCGTCAAATACTAAGTTTAAAGAGAATGAGTAAGTGCGAGAAGAAAAACATTTCACTGTAATTCGAGAAGTGGACGTGAAAGAAGCAGAAACGTTTGGATTTGTTATGGAAAGCGTTCTTAAAATTTCACCTTTTCCAAGAAAGCGGTCTCAGTGTGGTAGAAAATGAAGAATCTTGAGATAAATCAGGGCAAACTGTTTTGCCTCTTGGCTAATGAGGAATATATTTCGCTCTTGAGAATTTCTTCATAAATTATTTACCAATCGGACGGATTTGAAAATGTAGAGAAATATTTAGTCTCTTTGAACTGAGACTTTTGGCTCATAGTTGATGTGAATTGGGCTGTTGTGCTACTGTGAAATTTGAACATCGTACTACGCACAGTAAAAGACCGAAAGAATGTTTTAGGATTATTGCAACTTGAAAAAACAGTCACATATGGTCCTTCTAAAGCTGTGGTGATATTTGAAAATAATGAGCAACGTCTTTCCCCTTTAAATGGCCTCTGAAGCCGAAATCTATCATTAGTTCGTGGATCGATGAGTGGAGGATCGTCAGGATGAGTACTGGGGCGATACCGTTACCGCTGTTAGGTTTTCACAGAGAAGAATGTAGATTTTTACTGAATCGCGCAACTTGGTTCTGAGATCGCATATCCATATATGCTCTCTACTTTGCAGCGTACATTGGTTTAATCGGAACTAGACGTTGTGTAAAAACTAGAGTGTAAGTAGTCCTGTCTTGGGTTCACTGCATCGTTCCCTTGCGTGTTCGTTGTTTATCTTCAGCATAATTTTGTGTTGCCGAAGACCGAAATTTGGTAAAAATTTGATGTGCTGTTGGGTAGTGAAACTGTTGTGTGTGGGTACACAGTGTGTGAAAGATGTTACTTCAACAAAGAATCTAGACAAAGAATGTATGGCCACGTTTGATACACCTCCTGCGATTCCCAGGATTGTTCAGCATTGTTTGCTTTATTTTTTAATCGTAAAAGTTCGGTGAATTTAGTAAGACGGTGAATGTCAGGTAAAAGTTAAACTGATACATGTGTTTGTTACTGTATGTACGCAGAGTATAGTTTAATGTCTACTAACGTCTAATAGAGGACGGGAATCTCAACCCCGGATTCAGAAAACTCTGTCTTAAAGGCCACAAACAAGTTTGTGCCATAGACACTTTATGGGATCTATTAGAGTTGATGTCTCGATTGCCGAAGTACCTTCACTTCCTGATTAAAAGCACATATTATCAACATTGACCGGTAAGCTGTGACCGGTTCCCTCATATTCTGGATTTCATCACATATTGTTAGGTCACACTTGGACGAGATGTAAAATGAATATGCTGTATAAAAATCGTTCAGTCGAAGGTGGGACGCAAAAGGCCCTACTTAACAGTGACTAGAAATATACGCATCGTGTACAGTTCAATACCACCTACTGTCGGTGGCTCAAACGTCGGAAAATGAAAGCGCAATTCGAACTGAATAAGTGACACATTGGTTTGATGCGGTCAACGAGACGCTTCTCACCTCTTCCGATTCCACATCTTGNACATCTTGTTGAGTTCCCTGCCTGTCTAATAATCGGGTTGATGTCGCACTCTGAAAAAAGACACCAAGTATTCTGTCTGCTTGTTCACAAACAGGTACGGTACATTTTCGCTAAGAGAAAAGTTGATGCTTTACTGCAAATCTTGACAGTTCACACATGTGCCATTTGGGGATTAAGACAAAAAGCTGTTTAGAGAACGCAAACACAAACCAACTTTTGGTGACTTAAATGAACCCCTGGTAGTCTATCGTTAGGTACATTTTCAGCTTTTGTGTATTCTATCAATCACTGCACTGATTTCCACACTAGAATAAGGTTGATTATATTAGAAACTGCAGAACCGACTGCTCAACCTTTAGTTAGGGTAGATTCAGAGAGACAAGATGGTTTGAGGTTTCAGGAGGTATTTCGTTTCATTTAATTATTGATGGATGATTAAGCAGTATAAATTTCATCCTACTGGGCAACTCGTCGCATAGATGTCTTCGAATTAGAGAGAATTCTAAATTCCGAGGCCTTAAGACATTAGGCGACAGTGAACACACCTGAGAACTTCCGGTGAATGCTCCAAGTTCAGGCCTTTTGCCGCTATGACCCTGCACTGCACTGAGAGTGCGTTTGCAGTAGGGTATCAATTCAAGGGCAGCTACGATACTAACATAAGAAGAAGACGGAGAACAAAAAACCTGGGGAACACTGCATTTGTCGGGAGCGGATTGAAATTTGGTCATCCAGGCTTAAGTTTGTGGACTAGCATCTCCAACTTTGAAACAAAACCTAAAAAGCAGCTCTGCTACCGAACATAACAATGTAGTTCAGAAAAGCGACCAAACCGCCCTTTTGTTTGAATCAAGTGAAGACATGATCAAGTGAACAACAGCACACAAAGTCAAAAACGATCTTCCAAAGACGAAATCCTAGGAATTTTCCAGTAGGATAATGGTCATTCTGTCAATAAAATTTTCGAAAGTACAAGCGCCCGAGCAGTGAGTCCATAATTCAATGAACTTTTTAAGTATTGGAGTAACCTTTGCGACTGCTCACTTGTCAGTGGTTTTTCAGACAGGGAGACACAGACTGAACAGAACAGCTACTATTTTGTTGAGAATGTGTACTATTTCGAATGACATGGGGACAGGAGATCAGAACCTTTTCAGCCCTATGGTAGCTTGTATTCAGTTGCGATGCCTGCAAAATGATTCCACTGTCAACGAACAGTGGAAGTTGGGTTAAAGCACTCCATAACTCTTGACAATCTTTGTTGTCCGGAGGCCTTTGGATGGATATTTCGTTCGCATGTTGACCTCTTCTTTGATTTGTTCCATCATCTACTGGTTGTCTTGAATTAACCTGAACACTACGTTCATCAAAACTTACGTAAAATAACCTAATCTTAGATGGCACGGTAATTTACACTGATGCGGTATATAGCACTGTTCGTCTAGCGTGTCAAAGGGGTGCTGATTATGATAAGTTAATCTCACCATCCTTCCAGATTCTCAATAATTCCTAATAAGAGAGAAAGTCTGACATTGCGACGGCCCTGTTCTTTGGAATGGTGACTTAAAACATCATCCGAACTGTCGGTTAGACATGTCCTTTCGTCATGCTACAAAAATATGGGATTAAATAACCACCTTAACCAACGGAGAATCCTGCACTTACAGTTTATAGTACAGGGGTCTCTAAACTACGACCAAGCGCTAACAAGCTGCGATAAATCCTGCCCCACAACGTGAAATCTATTGAATGGAACAAAATTACTTGTAAACTAGAAACCAAGTCAGATCTCCGAAGATTTTATTTGCCTTCTATGGGGGGGGGGGGAAACACTTACGCCAGTTCGAAGTGCAAGAATCAATTCGCATGCAGCTGAAGCTAACTTCGGATTGGCAGAACTGGTAGGTGTCACATTTCCAGGTAGGATTCAAAGAAAACTCTTTCAAACTCAAATCAAGAATTCGCTATCGACCAGAAGTTTCATCATTTAACACGTCACTCTATCAAAATAGCATCAGCTTCCACATCTCGCCACCCAGAGTCAAAAGCGTCAAACGTGGATAGACTTAAACCTTGTTTTCTGTTCATAGACACCTACTTATGACGGCTGGACTGGTTTGGATGTTATTCATTGAGTAGCTTTCACATTCTGTGCGGACATAATTGTCTACTGTCTATCATTTCTCCGTTTCACACGTTGCTGTTTAATTGATATTAGAGACCAATACGAAGGACTCACTTCTGCCAATGTCCTCATTCCCTCATGGGGCATTACAATAAGCTGTCTTAACTAGAAGCCACGTGAGCAGTGGCCCAGTAGATGAAATGGCTAGGGAGTCATCATCATCATCAAAGACAGCAACATCAGTGTTGCCACTGATGCTTCACTGCCGTACAACCATAAGGTTTGTCTAGTTATATATATAATTGTATTAAAAGCCCTACAGTGAAGAGAAGAGAAAAAGAGTGGTAAGGGAGGGGACCTGGTGCTGGCCTATGTTAAGCATACTGAGGTGTTTACACCTCCAACCGCTCAATCAGACAATCTGGAAAGAAACTGACAGCACGAACGCCACTGACATCGATTAGCCGCCATTTCTTGCAACGTCTCCAGCCAAGCACAGACGGGGTCACGGGGACCCCATCCTGGAAGTCGCACAACA
>NW_008751855.1:597020-627403 GCF_000715545.1 Opisthorchis viverrini | reverse complement strand
TCATGGTTGCCCGTGGGCTGGGATACTGCCAGGGCGGAGGACGATTAGGGTCCTCAACCAAAGCCTTTGGCTCAAAAGCCTAACCTCAAGGCGGCGGTCTTCGGCTGGAAATGCAAATGCATTACCATTTTTTTACGGAACACGTCGCCATACGCGTTCCAACCCCCAACCTGGAGGGTCAGGAGACTGTGTTCGTCGGACCTCTACGTTGGACCAACCTGGTATGAGAGACTCTGTAATCATCGTGCGGACACTCCCCAGTATAGCTCAATGGGTCGCCAAGTTACACAAACCGCCACACCACGGTAAGGTCCATTCTCTTCGTGACGGTGGCTAAGGAGTCTGACTATCTGTACCGCCACTATACTTGGTGAAAAAGACTGATATTACAGTTTTCTATAGAGGAGAATGTCGGTAGCTCAGGTAGCGTAGATGGTCGTTGGCTTGTTCGCTGAGCTGGGCAATTTGGTTGTGTGAGGGGTGATGGAGGAAGACGATTCACAGATGGAGGCATGGCAAGGAATGCATACTTGGAGAAGCACATGAGATAATCTGGGCAAACGTACTTACTCCACATTGTCACCACGTTTTGGTCGTCCGGAGCTCGACCACCCCAATCTGGTGTGAACTCATCAGAGTAATGATGCCAGGACAATAGGAAGGTTGTTCAAACGGGAGCGTTGTGAATGTGATTGTACAAATCCAGCGGCCACTTACGGCTAATGGTAGTGTGTGTAACGTGTTTAGATCTCTGACCGGCTATAGTTCAAGCAACTCGAGTGACACGATCCAAGATTAAAATAGGTGTGCAAATGACATATCATTTTATTAACCGGAAAGTGGAACCTTTGGAACAGTAATGATTAAGACCACTCAGCTACAAGATCATTTTGATGTGCGACCACAAGAAAACACAAGGACTGAAATACTACCAGGTTACCGAGGCCAAGTAAAAGCATTCAAGATTCCATCTTCGTTTGCAAAACACGGGGGTCCAGGTGAGTGAGTTCAAACCCTAGCAGATGAGATATATTTTTGGGACCAGGGTGTTCTACGTCATATTTAAAATTTGTTGATGCCTTACATTAATGAAAACTGCTTACTTATTTCATTACCGAAAAGCACGTAACCATCAGCTGCAGGACGTCAAAAATGTTTCCTGACATTGGTGTTATTTGCTCGATCATGTGATCTGACTGTTTTCTTTTCATTTACCCACAATGGAATTCATGATAGCTGCACAACGGCATTGCACTGTGGATACGGAAGGTGTGTCAAATGGAACTAACTCACACCCAATTCATAAAATTTAAAACGCAGTCAGGGGAAAGAAAACATGAACCAGAATCCAGAATTAGGATTAAGGATGAAGAGAGATCACGAGACTGTCCGTCTAGAAATCGGAGTTGAGTTAACTCCACATTCTCACCACACACAAAGACCATTCACCAATGACATTTACTAAGGGAGAAATTGCAGTTTCTTCGGATTATCCAGTAGTTTAATGAAGTGTTTGCTTATCTCAAAGGCTGTGTTAAAAGCCTTGCGCCACCTGAAAACAGTATTTGGATTAACGAGTTTTCGGAGGAGGTCAAAACCCCATTCTTACTCCATTACAGTATGATATGGATTTAAATATATATTTTATATTATATATTATAGTGTTGTATCATATGTATTATAATAAATAATATATTATGTAACAATGCAAAATCAACTTATCGATCCGCAGGGCTGACTGCATTTTTGTCCTTATGGAAAATAATTTAACAATACATCCGCAAATCCTTGTGCCAGGCAAATTTAAGGACGTTAAATTCAGAAGTCAGAGATGTGAACGTACGGATAAAACTGACTACCAAAGACACCCAAAAACTTGCGTATATTGGGAAACACAGATCCGATTTTGAGGACTCAAGTCAACTGTCTGACAAGTTAAAGCAAGAATTGCTCTCAGCATCCACTTAAAGGCGCAAAACACATTGCAACACAGTCTCACCAATGAGAAAAAAAGCAAGTCACCTGTGTCGAATGAGGCAAAACGAGGTTTTGTTGCAGGACACTTCTATCCAAAGCCACACCCTCAATAGTGGTGACAACAACAGGCACGAGTAAAACCAACAGATTGTTGTTGTAGACGTAAAAGAATAACAAGGTTCGCACAAAAAATGAATAGACAGTTAAAAAGTTTCCACATGAGTGGGTGGACTGAAGGCTACGATACGAAGGACATCACCAAACCCACAATGAAAACCTGGAGATCCTGGCTAGTAGATCCATAGGCGAATGGAAAATGTGTCTGATATTACTTTGTGTACTGCTCCGTGTATTTCTCTTTGTATTGCTTTCATTGAGCTGGATGTGGTCTACGTAAGTGAAGTTTACAAACTCAGTTACGGGACTCATCCACAATAATACAACACTCGAAAAACCGGTGGCAGAATTACAATGTCCACTGGGAATGAGCCGAAGGGGTCAAGCATAAACGCACCCTGACCCGGAAGTAAAAGACGCCTGTGAAAATTACATCCGCCAATTTAGATGGATGATTCTTTCAGTCTTATGTCATCGCCCCAGATCAAGTACTAGGTACCATCTTCTTTCTGTATAACAAGCCGCGAACTGGTCTCACAGGAATTGAGTCATTCAGGGTCTGTTCAACTGACCAATTACTGCTTTGTAGGTGTTATTTACAGTAAAACTTCTTTTTGTTTCTACGCATCAGGCCTTTTAGTTTATTCAAGCCTGGTGACACCTGTGGCTCAAATCAACATTCCCACGTTTGAACCTACTACAATCCTCTCCTCGGCGAAAAACGTAATACCAGATCTTGCACCAGTTGCATTGTGGACGTGATGGATGGGTAATTCTGTGTCGATACAAGTGATATCTGTGTGTACTTCTGTTACAAGGATGAAAGTGACTTTAAATACTGGAAAAAATGCATTGTATTATGCCATAATGGGTGATCGAAACCATTTGAATCAGATGGCAGTATCCCTATCGGAAAAGTTCTGTAAGGCATACTAGGCGACAGCAGTGGAGGGAAAACAAGGTTTTGTATATGTACAGTAAATAATGTCACAGTAAACAAGAAAGTATTCCACTTCAGACAGAACACGCTAGAAACCGACCAGTTACGATTCCCGTATTTATATCACCACCTTGAATAGGAAATGAAGGTAACTGCTAGACTGAATAGACTTGAATACTCGTCACAGTTGATCGCCTAATTCTTCAATCATTCCCAGATTTTGCACCCCCGTGTAGTTTGTTTTGCCTTACTATCCATATAATCTAGAAAAAGTAAATGCGAACATATGGACTACTGGACCGTACCTCCGAAAATAATCGTTCATTAGAAATTTTCCAAAGCAAGTTTATTGGTGTCATACGTGTGCGACAAGATGGTTCGGGATTCAATACGATAGCATTTTTAGTTGAGAAAATTAAAGTTCGAGGTAGGAATTTTTTGCTATCAGTAATTTGTCAAATGGTTGTGTAGTACATTTTATTGCGTAGACGTTTGTATTCCGAAAACCTATGCATCGCTTAAGGAGAATAAAATCACCAAGATTTCCTCGTTCTTTTGAAGAAAATCATTTGAGTGTGACATTTAGCCTTGGGAAACTGCGTCGACAGATCATCCGACAGTCGACAGTTCATTGATTTGTTATGGACATCACTAGTTAGGTCTGACTGCGAGACCAGATGTGTTCCACGTTTCGTGTGACTGACGACGGGTGCCGAGAATTTTCGATAAACGAACCATAGATGTATCTCTCAAATCACTGAGGCATTTCGCTCAGATCCTGGTAGTCCAGGAATAGCCCACTCAACCAAGCTCAAGCTCAAAACTCAATAAAACCAGATGTTTAATAATACTTGTCGCTGTGTATAATTAATCACCAGCTTGTCTAGATGGGACATTAAAAACACTCCGGGGGTGCACGGCTGGTTTCACCAGTAGTGGAGCCTATCAGGCAGAGACAGTCTTCGACAAACGGTATGCAAAGCTGAACCAAAATTTTACGGAATTCACGAAATACACTAGTTTGCGTACTATTTTGCTGGCAATAATAGACCCGATTGAAACCAAACTGAAACCCTCTTTTGTGATAATCTTCGGCTGTTCAACAGAGCCTGGCTCAATTTTCAGTTGGTACAATATTCGAGATACCGTAGTATGTTTTCTTGACTGTACACAATATTTGGTTTCTCCGCAAAGAACCTAGTAGCTACCAATCCGTGAAATTTTCTGGACCATATGGATTTGAGAACCTAAGCCCTTTATCGATGCTCGCTAGCTGGACGTATGGTAATGGAATACGCTAAAGTTTGGTTAATAGTTTTATGTTGTAACCACTGGACCGTGATTCAGCCAGCCCAAACTTTAGCCCCTTCATTTTCTTGGGCCCACCACTAGGATCGGTGACAAGCGAGGAGAAAGTTCCTGGCTATTCAGTAGTCATCAGGTAAATAAAACATGGATAACTGACCATTGTAGCAAACTGGATACTTCCTAACTTGTGTTCTGGATTGCAGATTGGTGGAAGGTTTATAATTGGCATCATTACAAACACCAGTAGTGTGATGTTTGTGTTCCGTACAAGCTAAACGAGACTTCTTTTACGGCGGTTACGTTTGAGACGTTTTTGTACGAACTGAAAATCTATAGACCGCCTAAGTGTAGAAAAGTCATGAGCCAGAGTGTTGACAGCATGCACGTAAGTTCTGCACGAGTTCAATCGTCTGTTTGTAAAATTGCTAAGCAGCTTTTCGACGGATGGGAATTTTTTCAACTTTGCGGGAACCTGGCTCCATGTTGGAGTGAATGTCAAGCCAGCCAACACATCGAATTAGAGTGGAGTTCCTCACGAATGAGTTTTACCATAGAGATGAGGAAAACGGTTTCACCTGGACTAACAATGAGGACTTGAGCAAAATGGCTGTTACGGTGCTTTGGGAAAAAATGAGATGATGTGGCTATCAGGTCCTGTTGAAGAATTTTTGTCTAACATGTACGTAAGCTCAAGGATTTCCTAAGTAGTCTTTGGCATCCACAAATTTCAACGGCCAGTCAATACAAGTGACACTTGAGAACAATACGCCGTACCTTCTTGACTGATGAATCAGCGAGGTTAGGTTGACCACAGTACCAACTGCATGTCGGATTTGATTATGTGCGCTAATCTTGTTAATCAAACTGAATTAGTCAGATAGTAGATGACAGGCGCCATTTCTTTGTTCACAAGGCTTTTTCGGTTTGATTCAAAGCGCAATCACATGTCATTAAATGGAGAAATGCATAACAGGTTAACTGAAAACATGAATCTGCTCTGGAGTAAGCAACTTCGAAGGAAGATGCGATGGTTTACCGTAATCTCTGACGCAGATGGACAAAAAGGACAGTTCTTTGTTGAGCTGAGGCGTTCTATTAGAAGAGCTTCATCAGCTATTAAGATGCTTAATCATCATCAGTCATGACTGGTTCTCTTCATAGGCAGTTTTATCCGTCCTAAGCTGGTATCTAGTCTGTTGTGCTTCGCTTTCCTTCACTAGCAGATGCTCGGGTAGATCACGACCTTGTCTTTTTTGTGTTCTATACTGGGACTATTCCGGATAGATTATTGTCTCGTTTTTGTTGCGAAGGAGGGAAATGTTGGTGACAATCTTTGTTCTCCGATAATCAACTCTATCTGAGTGTAGTGACTGAATGGTATACATTTTGTACAAGAGGATGTGTAGTTGGGCGCATTTCGACTAGCCGTTAATTCGCTGGCGATGAACCATTTGTAATCAAGTTTCTCAGCTCCGGCTATGTAAAATGGGCTACCAACATACTGCTTCATAGAAAACAGAGGTAATATATTAGTCTGGCAACTAAAAAAGAGTGACCAGACAACAGCCGGATGGTCGTAGTCTGGTTTACAATTATGTTTCATGTTGGAAATCAGCCATATCAGACGTTTCGGATGATAGCTAAGCTGAACTATCGTACGGCTTGAAAAGAGCATATTTTCTTCAGTTCCGGATTAAGATGTTCAAGAAATGGAACAATGAGAGTAGATTTCTTGTGAATGGGCGAATTTCTTCAATCACGGTTATTCGAAAGTTTCCATTTTCTTGAGTCCATGAGTGTGCCTGCCCTCACAAAACGGGTTGCGTCAATTTTGCCAATTACTGGTTTAGTTACGCCCATTTAGCCTCAAACGGTATGATGTGGGTAGAAAGGTACACGGAGACTGTTGACGTATCATAACCATACAATAAAACTGAGCAAACCGCAGCGCCTAAGACCAATTGTTGGCGCACAGAAAAAAGTTCGTAGACACCTCCGTGACCCATGAAAAGTAAAGCATGAGTATTTTCATAAAGTAAACTACTCACAAGGTTGCTGAAAACCCTTCGACAGCCCACGACCGGTTTCGCCCTTCTTGGAGCTCATCAGGTAGGCGCAGCCCCCGGGTTTTCGTCAACCGTATGTTCTACTTAAACCCAAACCGGACTGTTTTCGATAAATACACTCACTTGCAAATCATTTCGGTTTTCATGAGAGACTCGACGGAATCTCTCGTTTATGATATTCCACAGCGAGAGATTCAGTTGAATCTCTCGTGATTTGCAGTTGAGTGTATTTCTCGTAAAGCATGAGTAATTTTACCTACCAGGACAGCGATATTAGTTTAACTGACCAAGTAATGGCTTTTGGACACTGGTTGGTTAGTTTGCATGCACGGACTTTAGGCCCGATTGTATGCGAGTCTTCTTTAACAGTTTGCAAGTAAACATTGCGTGAAAAAATTACGGAGTTCAAGCATGTAGGCTTATTTTAAATCGTTAAGGATCCCAAATAATTTCATCTCAAGAGAAATGGGTGGTCCATCCATACAGTGTTCATGAATCGATGTCAACAACACAACTGTAAGAAACATCCCAACTGCTCTCCAAGATCGTGCGAATCGTTAATCTGAAGAAAACTTGTTTTTTTTTCAATATGGCATCTTGATTCACACGGAATACCGCGAATCAGAAGGGAGTCGCCTGCAAAATAATCAGACTATCAAGCGGCACTCGTCAGCTGCTGTCGTACCCCCTGGCGGTCTGTAGAGGCACGATAGGTCAACAAAAGCCACCTTTTGATCGACGAAAGGGACTACGTCACTCAAGCTTCTGCCGTATCATAGTTATGAATTCAGTGATCTTATTCAAAAGGAAATCCCAGCTCACTCCAAATGCATTAGCTGATCTAATTCCTGATAAACCTCTGAATAAAACTGCTAGACGAAACCTGGAACATGGGTATTGAGATAATGCAATGACTGATTTCTCTTGTTCTTTCCCTGTCAAAGTTCTGCCATCAATTCATGAAGTCCACAGAAAAAGAGATGACTCAGACTTCTGATTACTGTCAGGTTTGGTAGAAACTACTGGAAATCAACTGTCAATCTGATGTTAATGCAAAAAGTTGTTATATTTGACCTTTTATGCCCACCAAAGTTCCTTGTCATTCCTAAAAATATCCACTAATCATCCTTCGGAAGTTTTGTGATTGCTGCGTAGATTTCGCAACAACAAAAGTGATGGCTTTCTTGACGACGTCGTGTTTTCTAAGATTTAGTAGCGATTCAATCGGACTGATAGTACAGGCATAAAGTTCATATAGTAATTCAAGTTTGCGAATAGCTCTGAGGACCAGACGCCCAAAGGCTTACAATATACTACATAAATTTTTATATTCCACTATATTGTACCAAAATATAACTGTGTACTGTCTGCACTGATTAATATTTTGTGCATGAAATACAGCCGTATAGAAACAGTGTCACGTTGGATTACTTGGAATAAATATTACCCACTTGTATCTCTTTCGATAATGACTGCAAACTAAGTTGGTTCATCGACTGCTCTTTGTCACATCTTGCCACGTGTCCTGCCACATGCTGTGTCACCCTTGGTACACAACCATATTTCATTTCTGCAAGTGCTTTCTGAAATAATTTACTCGTCGATTAGGGACGACATCTGAAAACTGGTAAGCTCGTATGTTTCCGTCTGACTTAAAAACATATTCGGAAAAAAACAAATCCATCAAACAGGCAATCAAACACTGGGCTGGTTAAAATCATTGGTCTATACCAATGAGTAGAGCTTGACGAAAACTGTGCGAATTTAGTAAATCCCGCAAATTGAAACGAGACCTATCAGGAATCCCAACTGCTTCAGCAAATGAAAAAGCTTGGCTCACAAAACTTAACTCCACTTTATAGGTTGCTTATAATTGATTAAAATATCATTTCTGTATGTGATTTCACAAGGTCGGATTTAAAAATAATGTCTAGATGAGCAATGATCTTCCGTACAATGAATAGAGCACACGTTTAGTCGTATTTTTCTGAAGGCGATCAGTACAGCAGCTCTGCAAAGACAGAAGTCGAGGATTCACAGTGAGGCAGCATGATGACGAACCTGGTCTTTAAACACTTATCTCATAGTAAGATAGCTGGTGAAGGCACGGAATTACCGTGTATCTTTGTCACCAACCTTCCATCCATCCCATTATTTCTGAACGGAAGATGGGCACAAAATGACTTGGGTTCTGCCTGCCCCACAGTATTCATTCCGAGATACATTTTTCAAATTGCAATCCTTTCATCAGAATGCTTGCTGGTAGCACTTTTTGTCGAACGAGATTTCTTGTAGCACTGAGGTGAACACAGATACGAATGAGTGTGGACTGAGTAGTCTACTTCTGCCTGAGATATATTCATCCCTGTACTGAACTGTTTCATGTTCTTGTTAATGATGGGAAGGTAAGCGGTTTCTTTCCCAATTCACATGTAACAGTTAGTCTGGGTTAGTTCAAAACGAAGCATCCAAAATAGCCGAGAGATTGACTGAGTTATCACAGTATGTAGCAACATCCAGATATCCACCACAATTCAAAAATGCCATTGTATTGGTCAGTTTAGACAAGAAAATGTTTTTAAGCGTTATCCCTTTTTATGTTTTGCATGAAATCAGGCTCTAAACAGGAATTGAGTCTTCATTGTAACGTCGTTTTCACCAGAGGCGAGACTCTTCGTATCTTACAAATTTTAGCTGCACGACGTACACACTGTGCAAAGTCTAAACAAATGGAACTGTTTCAACTATTCAGTATTGCCAGTGAAATGCGAATCGTCGTACGGCAAAGTCTAACAAGTGGAACTGTTTCAACTATTCAGTATTGCCAGTGAAATGCGAATCGTCGTACGTGTAGTGTTGCTCGCTCCCGATGCTGCAACATTCAGGCTGTATTTTAGTATGGTTAGTTTCCAAATGTCTGAAATCTGGCACAGCGAGATATTAGCCTTATTGCATAAATTTCCCACATTGGTGCGAAGTAGTCAAGTCATCGTTCACCGGTTAAATCACAAGTTTGTCTATCGTTCTACTGTCGCGACATTATTATTTATATTGTTAAATTGCTGGTATTTCGGTCGTTGTCGTTTGAGAACCATCCCATTCTGCCAGTGTTACAACCCCAGTCCCCTGGTTTTTAGAAAGATTCAATTTCTCTTTGTTCATTGCTTATATACCTCCGTGTGTCGGCCGGTACTTGGAACGTTTACCTGTGCAGCTAGCAAATGCTGACTAAGGTCTGCCAAACATGTTCTGAAAGCTGACTACTAGTTGAAGCATATTTGAAGAACAAGTGTTAGTTTTTAAAGGTTAGTTTCCTAGTAGTAGCGTTGTGCTGGGTCAGGAACTAGCAACACATTGAACAAACTGCGCACTCATATAATAAAATGGTTTTGGATTTCAGCTGACACTTGTTCAATCACTCTTCTGGCCGTAACTATAGTCTCGGTCTATATGGATTACGCAGTGACGTTTTGGGTAATCTGTGAACTAACTTCCGCTGGAGAACCATCCCAAACTGGGCTAGCTTTTGTTGATGGCTCCAAAGAAGCCTGTGGCAAAAAGTAGTGTTGAACGCTTATTGTACTCGCAGAACTCGACTAGTCTTGAAAGGTCAACATTTCCATTATTTTACTATCAAATGCTTCTGAGAAAAATATTGGCATTCCAACTGCCGTGTTTTTTCATGTTTACATTTATTTTTATCGATCTGGGTGGATAGCCTAGTTTCAACGTTATAATGAAGTGCGGAAGGTTGTGAAATTTTTTATCTCCAATAGCTCGTCAGCAAAGTAGCCACCTAGAAAGATCCATTCATTTTATTCCGGAAGAAAAATTAAGGGGGTGATTATTTTTGAAAAATTTATTAACAGTAATTATTTACAACAATGAACCTTAGTTATAACCGGTATCTATCTGCTATTCAGCGATTTTTAACGAGATATCATGTTTTGCGTTAAACGGTGATTTCTTTCATTCTACTTCTTACACTCCTACTAATATCAGATCAATTATTTACAAACTAATCAAGACTAACGTTTACTTCTACACAGTTCTACAAATGTGACAGAAACTTCTGACACATGAGTGCATTACTTTTCTCAACATCTTGACTACTCACCATTTCAAACTTCCTCAAATGGAGGGATCACTGTGAACTCAGTTGGCTCGGATAAATAGCAAATTAGCAACACTGCTGAAGATGTTTTAGAGACGAGTAGTCGATAGCGACGTCACTGCAAATTGTGCTTGTTTTTATGTGGCATAAAATTATCCGCACGAACACTAAATCACAGTGATCGCCGTGTGTTCAGGTCTCTAAGTCCTTTTGAAGACTTGAAAAAAGATGACGGTACTGTTAGCCAAGAAGGAAGTCTAAAGTGTTCCGAGTGGATAGGTGATGGACGCACTCAACTAAATAGCTTAGGACACTTGAGTATCAATTTCTAACCTCAGATTAAGGTAGCTGCATCCAGCTAAGGGTCTCACCCAAAGTCCAGCCAGGGTTTAAACAACAGTTGACTAATATTTTCAGAATAAATGGAAGAACGTACAGAAACCCTAGCAGCATCAACAGAACGAGGCACAATCATTACCAGAAAGCGTGACAGATGAATTTCATTTTCTACTATACCCTCCCAATCTTCCGTCCTTTTGCCAGCTTGTGAAAAGTTGTGAACTTTTGTGCTTTTGTATCCACACACGTTTTAGATAAAAACAGCAGATATTCAGAACATATTTGATTTGTAAGAAATAAAATCTTTTGGAGTAGGAAGAAGCTGGGCGTTTTCTAATTTGGTTAGACTCTGAGTATCACACTAATCGTCTGCATATCTGAAGCGCCTGTTGTTCTGCCTGAAGCAGTAATATTTTTCAAGGGTGCGCTGCCCGTTTAGTCTGGAGCATCATGTTTGTTTCTCAAGGGAGGTCAGAGGATTTAAGAGAGAATGTTTATATGCATGACTTACAGGTATGTTTGTTGATCGAGTATAAACACACGATGCTTGCTAATCACTCATCCGGTTAGGAGATTTGCCTTCTCCTATGAAGTTTCCGCTTCAACCTTGACCAATAGTAAGCTATTTTCTTGTTCCCGGGAACTTCGGTAGGCTCTTTCAGTGCTCTTATGGTGCAGTTTCAGACATAACATTTCCCCCTTGGAACCTCTCAATTATATATATATATATATATGATATTATCAATATATTAGTAAATTAGTACAGATGAATTATCAACATAAAATAGACATTAAACGTAACACGTAACAAACCTAATTTTCTGTGTGCACTCAGCATCAAGATTAGAGTATTAAGAAACAACAGTTTTAACTCTAATTTGCTCCCACGAAAACAACAGTCGAGAGACTAGTTAACGCGTGACCACGTGATGAGAATTTTCCGACTGATGGATGCTTGGGACTTCATCCCGTCTAGTCACACTGCCGATCTGCCGCTGTTGGTTAATCCGTCAAATGCTAAACTACTAGCCGAAAAATCAAAAGTGCGACTGACTCTGAAGATTTGTGAGGTGCGCAATGCTGATGATAACCAGTATGGAAGAACTAGAATTATAATGCCCTGCGGGTTTTCGGCATAGATTGACTTCAATTACGGAATGAATTCTCGACCAAACTTCTCAGTTGCTCATGCTATCAGAAAACAAAGTCGACGGAAATAGTGGGCGCTAAACAGGGCAATGGATCGTGGAGATTGGGGACTGACAATGCACAACCGCGGATCTTACAGATTAATCTATAAGATGTTTTGCTCTGGCCGCCAGACAAATCAACCAAAAGCCGGTTGATTTGAGGGACAACAAAATGCTGAGTAAGATTCAATAGAATGAGAACTAGAAGGATGATGAAGCTCACAAACGCCTGAGCTGTACTTTTTTCTTAAGAAAATTCACTTTCATGGATATACCAACCAGTTGTTCGTTCTGTAAGAAATGACTACTGAAATGGCAATGTTAATCACCAAGAAACATGCTTACAGAGTTTCAAACATGTGCATGCATTTCTGATTCCTTCTGCGTGGGGATCCCAAAAAGATACACCAGTTAAAATGAGGTCGGTGGATGCGTTTTAATGACAGCTCTCACATCAGCGTTGTTTTTAGGGGTTCAACATCGTGGGAAGGGAAATCTGTGCCTATAATGCAACATCATGTGATGCAATGCAGAAATTTCGCTATAGGCTTCACTTCTTTTTATCACAAGCCATAAAATGTTTGATTTCGAAATTGAAAATACCAACCACTTAATTATTTTTATGCTCAATAATTTCTGGCCTTTATTGAAAATCAGACACTTCTCAGCTTGAGCGCATTAGCAATCGTAAATTTCTGGCAAAATTCACAAATGGAAGTATATTTGAGCAGCCGATATTGAAAATGAGTACCAAAAATAATCAATAACTGCCAATTGTCGCCCCAAGTTGTGGTTTGCGTGTGTATTTAAAATAGTGACTTATTGCTGTTTACTTCAGTGGATTTGGACCAATAAAGCAATGTCGAAAGCGCGTTCAAAGAAAAGTAAATTTGTGGAGGAAATACAATATCAGTACATTGTGTGCAACTAGAAACCACCTGTGAATAAGAAGAAAAAATTGATGCCAGTCAACGTATGAAAAAATAGTGATGTTTGTTGACGAAATAAATGAGTTTAAACTGCAAGATAAAACTGCTCAGTAAGCTGTGTCCAAAGTGAAGTACTACAGAGTTCTTATGGTAAAAGCTGACTGCGACTCTGACTCTGCGCCTCAAGCCGCCACGGAATAGGAATCATTGGATTACTTATAGTATTGCACTTGTAAACAATCTCGCAAAAAAACAACATGTTCAGCATTCGTTTCAGGAAAATCAATTTGATTAACCCTAGATGGAATAACACGGGTCATAGAGCCAAACAAATGACTGAATCAGTGGGATCTTCTTGCTGGAATGGATAGTTGTCCTATTTGACGCAAGTTCAAGTTCTTTCCCCTACGTGATCCTCATCATCTGCCACTCGGTGGCTGGGTCATTTCCAATTTATCGCGCAAAGCAGTTCATAGGGACACTTTAGCTTGCACTCCTAAAGGAAAAGCATCTCTTTGTGTTTAGAAAACTCTGAAAATACCGCGTTGTATGAATTCGGCAGGAATCCGGAGGACAAGTCTCAACAGCTGGGACCGTTTAAGCTCGGGAGACGATCGATTCTTCAAGGTTGAAGAGTCGGGTGCGAGTAACGAATTCGCCGCACACGTGCCCTCGTTTGGCCGGAGAAATAAGCAACTTCACAGCAACACCATCAACCTTCGGGTTGACAAAAGACTGTGAATGTCTATCTATGTCCAATGTGCTATCAGGTCACGCAGCTTTCTGCATTGACTCTAAACCATGTTTCTTGTTTTGTAGGACACAAAGCTCTCACGGTTGGACACATTTAAGACGGAACTCCGGTTGGGTAGGGGATTATTTGATTGGATATGAAAGTTTCCAATGCCATTCGAATGGACTAAAAGACTTGATTAGAAAAAAACACGTTGAACCTCAGTCTAGCTTACTCTGCTCAGAGGCAGGCTTAGTCTACCTCAGGCTACTCACTCGCGATCGGATGGTAGTCATAGAAAACTCGCGCCCTTACTTTAATTTAGTGCGATTTAACAGGGGTTGAAAAATCTACCCCATTGATTCGATAACGCAACTAGTGATTTTTCGGTTAGATGGTCTATTTTTGTACGGGTAATGCTTTCCTCTTTCGAATAGACCACATTGCGGACAAATGAGCGGTTTGTCATGATTGCAACTTCAACAGTTTCTTTATATTCCTTCGTTTTTTTCGATGAAGTGCAGCGGATGCTCCCTAGAAGAGAGCTTACAGTAGTAGTCAGAAGAACGATAAGGTAATTTCAGGTTTTGGAACTGGATTACTGATCAAGTAGACTTGTGTTTGTCTAACTTGTTAATATTTTTCCTAGTTATTTCAATAAGGAGTATATGTAGCACCTGGTCGTCAAACAGGTATCTAGTCAAACAGGTACATTGAAGATGACCTAGGAGTTCTGTAAAGCCTGGCCCTAAGGACAGAAGAATTTTAACAGTTCGTGCAGCCGTTATCGGAATATTACCCTATCGACGTCAGTAACTCAATACTCAATTAGCCTCCCCACAAATCCTGAATAGTTGTTCAGATTTGAAGACTCGCCCACTGACCGGTAACTTCAACCCAGGTACTGACCATTCAGAATATAGAATGGTTTTGAAAACAAAGTAAGGAAAACGGTTTTGCCCAGATGCATATACCTACTTGCTCATTGCATGATTTGCTCTACCAGTTGACTGATCTTTACAGAGGTGGCCCGTGCATTGGATAGGTTATTTCCAAAGCTGAAATCTGGTGGTTGCTTTCATGCAATTTAATCTCAGGTTTTTCAGTGACAGTTCATCTTGAGTACATCAGAGGGCATTTTGACAAAACGCACTTCACTGATATGCACATTGTTTCCGTACGTACTGTGTCGCGAACTCTACTATTCCTGTCTTACACACACGAAAAACTACTCGCTCGAGCGCACACGCGCAGTTGGAACAAATCGCAACAATCAGTCTTACTAGTTTGAAAAAATTCCTTCTATGCTTGTCAAAATCTGTTCAGACCAAAGCACCCAAGGGATGAAGCTTCGGCAGAATGTAGAGGTCGCCGAAAAATGGAGACAATGGAATCGAGACATTAACCAGCCGGACGCAGGAAACAGCTGTAACAACAGTGATAATACAAAATGGACAATAAGTTGTCTCTTTTAAAACCCAAACCTTTTAATCAAGTTCACCATTCAGGAGCTAAATGAACTTTTATACTTGGGAAGAGTGAAAGGATTGGGGGATCGTTCGAAAAATTAGCTCGGATCTCACTAGACAAATTGAGCACCACGCGCTGCATAAGATGCAGAGTTTAAAGCAAAAAAAAAGAGTGGTGATAAAATATACTACCATGTAACCCTTCGGTTGCTGTGACCAACCTTTTCCAGGGACTTTTATAAACAATCTTTGAAGAGGCTGATCAAGGCAACCGAAACTTCGGATTATAACATCTATTTTCAATAGACAATGTTCTGACTTTAAACTTTTCACAAGGGGTGGAAAGAGAGGACCAACCTCGACCAAAGCTCTTCTAGCAACTCAGGTTTTAGACTGTGAATTCGTGGCGTTTGGCTGATCATTCAAGGAAAATACTGTCAGAACAGAAGTATTTTATTTCAGTTTAGAGAGGAACCATATGAGACTTGTGAAAGTTAAACACAGGGCGGGGTAATGAGGAATAAATATCTCAGGATACTTGAGGATTTCTTCAAAAAGTTTATTCGGCGCAAACTAAGATGGGTAGTACGCCGAGTGGTCAGCAGCGGAGCTGAACTGACAATTGACCAAATTCTAGATTTTTTTATGAGTAGCTTTTGTATATTCAGTTCTAAGAGACCATTATGTCTCTATGGCCCATTGTACCGAAACGTGTTTTGGCGTACGCCTTGCGGCATCCTATTCTGTTTTTTCTTTAATCGAAGAAATATTTACCTCATTGTGTTTTGTGCCAGAAGCTTAGCTCTCCGGGGCGTTCGGAGATGTGACGAAGTGGAACGGATGCGAATTGAGTTCGCACCAATTGACAGAAAGTTAAACTGGAATGATTTATTGTGTTTCGCGAGATGTACATGAAATTTCCCTAGATGTACTCTACTGATGATGGTGAGGGTGATCGAAACTGCTGTGTCCGATTTTGATCAGCTTAGTAGTAGCACAATCTTGCGCATACTTCGACTGCTTTTCTGCAATCGAGTTTGTGCCGTAGATAGGTCTTATCGAATTCTAGGGACGAATGAGAGGTTGCACTGATATATGTTTGCTGGAAAACATACTGGAGGACAAAAATTGCCAAGATTGCTTTGAAATAAGCAATCAACTTGAATCTCAGGTTGGCTTGAAATATTCAGAGTGCCCACTGGTCGAAAAAACATCTTCCATAACAGCTGGGTTCACTACCAACATGAGTCCAGGTAAATTCCCAGATTTCATGGATGGAGGCCCTGCCACTGGCGATTCCCGATTGGGATGAAACAAATCTATCAGTATTTCTCGGTTTTTCAGGATAGACTGACTTCACTAATGTGATGAGATCTCCACTAAGATTTCTGAATCTATTCACACTACCAAAAAGCGTATCCAGACAAGTGATGTCCGAGGTCTTGAGAGATATCAAGTTTGACACGTCTAGGAATTCTGATGACCGAGTTGTTCTTTAAGTTCACTACTGCTGTTACACAACAAAGGTGCTGTAGCAACGATGTTGCCAGGTTCAAAGAACAGTTCAAACGTTAACAACACCACCAACTGAGCTACCAAACATTTTTCTACAGTGTCTCTTGTAAACTGAACATCCCATTCTCAAAACTGTCTTTGAGTATTTGGTTTGTGGTGTGGCAATTCGACTTGGGAAAAAGTGGTGCATCAGAATTGCCGAGCATAGAGAGCATCTCATTCATCAAGTAGACTTTCCGTGCTAACAGCTTTCTCTTCTGTTCAGAAAACATGTTTATTTATGCTTATCTTTCAAATATGACTCAGTTACATGAGTGGAGTTAAAATATCCTTGGAAGCGCTTTTATGAGGCCGTATCCCTTGTTACCTTCATGAGACAGCAACCTCAGATGAGCACTGAAACACATGACTTTCGCCGGTCGATATCTGTTTGTATAGTTAAGCTTGACTGCTCCCATGGAGCCACATGATTCGGACAACGAAGTCGCTGTTGATCTCTATCAAGTCATTCCAAGTAACGTCAAGTAGACAGTGTGGCAACTTTTGCAACAGCTACCAGTAATATTATCAAAAGCAATAACAATAATGTACTTAACCGCAGAGGTTACTGCAAACACAAAGATTTTAGTTTAAACAGTACTCAGGGTCGACTCGGGCAAGCCCTAGCTCTCATTCGGGCAGTCAAGTGACTCAACTGTTCCCCGTAAGTGGTTGCTTTAATTTGATTTCCGAATTTCTGACCAACGACTTTTACCCGACAGATGATTTATTGATCATCGTTCTTCGCAACTTGACCAAATGCATTCCGTCGTGTCCATTGGTTCGAGCCCGATGAGCAGATATGGCGAAAATTACTATCACTCATTTTGAGTGACTACTCTGCTACCAAACGAGTACTTTAAGCTGTTGAACTCCCGCGCAACGATGCTCAGAATTATCTAAGGAAGGATATCAAACATCCAGATAGAGGGAATTGTTTCGGACGAGTTGGGTATTAGCAAGATGTAGCTGACATTGATCCTCAGAACTTGCCCGAAACGTTAAAAATAGGCATAGTGCGTTGTCATTATTAACATTCCATGAATCATAAGAAGGTTACATCCAGATTTCCAAAACTGCAGTTACACGGATCCTTGAGTCCTCATTGACACCCACTGGGTGGGGTGAAGTAGGCACTGGTCACACGACTTTCTGCTCGAAGCTTTCAGAGGGTCGACCGCGAGACCAGATCAAGATAGCTGACGGAACTGTAACAGGCAGATTCAAGCCGAAACCAAAGGTTCGCACAACAGACTAACCCTCTCTCCACCCGACATATACATCCCAGTGAAAACAAAAAACATCATATGATTTGGTTGTCCAAAATTCGCCCAAAGTTACTTCTCCCAAGGTTCCATATGTGTTTTTGCAACTACTTTACCTCTGACCACTAAAGTTTATTCAGTCTGAGATCTTGACGCATCTATTCGGTTTTATTACATCCTATGTCCGAGTGTTGCCCGAAAGTTTTGAAGGAGTGTCATTCAGTTCATCTTTCCCTTACCAAAATTCGGTTGAACCGACATTACAGCTTGGAATACTCACCGGTACAAAGTCGGCCGATACTGTTCCGTGTTTTGCGTATTCCTCCAAGTCCGCGAGAGTGATAATGCCGTCATTATTAGTGTCTATCTGTATGAAGGCATTTAGAAAAGTTTCTTCTGCCATTCCAATAAAACTGGAGCGTAAAGCTCAGTAGAACCGCGTGAAGTTATTTCTCCGGTTTACCGTTAAAAGCTAAGGACTGATTTATCGAAAAAACTGCCGACGAATCAACACACAGGCCTTGACAACCGTGTGCACATGTGTGCAGCTGCGCACTTAGTCAAGAATTAATCGGTACATCTATGGTACTTGATGTGCTCTGTTCGGCTCAACTGCCTGACAGATCGATAGAGTTGGCGGTGCTTTTACGTCCATATCCGGAATCGGAGAAACTTGATTCTTTGCACGGGTCTGAAAGCCTATGTGGACTCAAACGACGCCCATTTTTTTACCGGGCCACCTATTTGAACCCAGCTCCTGTCTACATTAAGTAGACAGAGTGAGTCACAAACACACAACTTTTTAGTTCAGCTGTATAATTCCCAATAAATGGCTCTCTAATTACTAGAGCTTGTGGTTGAATTCAAATTACTTATTCTTAGTGTCTGTTCAATCCCTGCAAGCCGAATAAATGACCACTAGACATTTGAAATCAGATATTTTAGAGATGGATGCAATCCGCCCTTTACTTAAAAATTACAGTATTCCACACACTGATTTTCGCCTAATTTTGCGTGTCCAGAACTGCAGGCAACCTCCAGTTTGTTTATCGATCCTTTCTTTTAATCCCGTCCACGCTCCGGTTCCTTTAATAATGCTTATTGAAAGGAAAAAGATCAGCTCCCAAGTTCAAAGTAGAAGGCACATGGCTGAACCAAAAACGCAGGTTAGAACGCAAGGAACACCAAACCACTCAGCAGGATTGCATCATTGTTAAGTTCTAATCTGACTAGGATACTAATGTACGCTTGGGCAACTCATCGTCTCTTATCACATAGGACGCTCAAACAGAAGGTTTGCTTCTGTAAACAGCATGATCTTTGGAATTCAGAAGCTGGAAGTCCAGGATAGAACACACGGAATTATCTGAGTTCCAGTCATCTTGATTGTGCGGTGATAAATCAGAAGGAAAACGGGTTTTCTCAAGAGCTGCATATCCTTCAGGCTGGAAAGTCGAATAGGCAGAATACTTGGGCTTTGAAAATTTAGGCAACCACTTTTACACTAAGTAAAATTTAGATGAACCTGAGACACGAATACTCAATCTCATGATGAACCTGATGACTGCCGCAGTATGGAGTTGGAACATGCCTGAACGGCATGGATGTTCAGGGACACAAACTGTTGCGTCTTTATTGGAATTTATTTAACGTGACGCATGGAGAGATGGAACATGTTGATATCCAGCTCATTCCAACTCAGTTCTCAAACCCTCCGTAAAAATCGATAACCGTAAGATAATCTGATTGTTCACCGGCATTCAAACCATCTAAATGGGTTCACAGCTGAACTGATTTACCAAATCACAGCTCCACAAACTGTCCATAAGATTTGTTTTTATGGTCTGTAACTGTAGAAATCCACTTAATAAGAGAGGTCCAGTTTGTCTTGGTATCCCACCCATCCAGGTGCTATTACGATCGCCTCTTGGAACTCAGGAGTGTGGACTAACTAGAATCGCTTGTACCTCTATGCGATGAATGTTTACTTGTAAAGAGACTCCACAATTTCTGTTGTCAACTGAGACCTCCGTGATCATGGTCTATATGGAGGATGGCGCTGAGACGATAAAATTTGCCTTGGTGTTCCGTGCTAACATTAGAAACAATCAAAACTTCGGGCTGTCCAACGCCTCCAGAACCAAGCATACACTGAAAGCAACATTGTAGAGCACCAACAAGTATCAGGCACCCCCGTTATTTCCTTCAGGCACCTTAGCGTTAGAAAGGCTTAAATAATAAATTATAGCCTACTGGAAATTTCCGGCAGGGGTAACAGATCACTTTCTGGACCTCGTCAACAAAGCCAAATTTGGAAGAGACGGCGAAAGAATGATCTCGCACTCATCATTCAACAGGAATAAATTTGTCTGTTTTCACAAAGTGGAGAAGTTTCACTATAAACCACCGAGTAGAGGTGATAATGACTTTAGATTCAGTTTGCGGCATAAATGGACGCAAACTAGTTCGCATTAATTGCGTAGGCAGTCGAGTTCATGGTACAACTAGAGTCGTACCAGTTTTGTGACAGTCAGGTAGGTGCTGAACTGTGTGTAACAATGTTGGTGCCTCAACGCGTGCTTTACATTTTGCACTGCGTCACTTGACGTTGACACCTTGGTACAGATGATCTAACTGCTTTGCGTGGAGTCTCCACGGTTTGAAGTCGTTTCGGAACTCCAAAATGATTCATTATTAACTTTCATGCTTCTGAAAATAAAGCCTCATGCTAACTGGCACTGCATAATCGAAAGACTGAACAAAACCAATATAATTTTTGGTCAGGCTGGGCAATACGATAACTCTGACTTAGCCCTTACCATGGCTTGGTGTTGTTTTTACCCAGTGAGAAACAAGCCAACATGTCAGTTTCTAATTTTGGCTAACTGAAGTCTGACCTGACGGTCTTTTGGTGAAAGATCGAACTCTAGAGAAGACACTGCAACCAGTCTCAAATCACAAAACGTAAGTAATTAACCCACTGGCATTCAGGGAGGAATGGCTTGTAAATTGCTTTCTGAGGTTGCTACCGTCGGAAACATCAGCAGTCGCGCTTACTTCATTGGACATCGATGAAAGGTAAGCCAGTGGTTCTACACGAGTTCAGTGCATCCTATCAAATGTAATGTTTTTGTTGAGCGTACGTCGATGTTATATTGTATGTATCAATGGAGGACATACGTCGATTGAATGAACTGTTAATCAGTGGACACGTTTTAGAAAGTGTGCCTTGACTATCAGTTGAATGTTGGTACCACTATATCTCCACCCCACAATATTTACCATTTTGTCATTGTCTTAATGGTACAATACATCTGCGACACAGTTAATAACGATTGTTCCTACATGTGACTAGTCAACCCACAAAAAAAACTCTTTCTGTGTTGAGGACAGACTTCGAAGACCTACCTGCTCTAACATCAGTATGTAAGTAAATACTTTTATCGCACACCACCAAATGTCACTGAAAGCATTTATAGTTGTTCGATTTTTTGTTAACAAGATATTTCGCTTCATATTTACCACTTTCCTAAGAGGATAAATAATCTACTGCGGAAGAATTCAGTGTCCTACACGGTGTTTTTTATGCGTAGGAGATGCCGAGTTAAAATGGGATCCACCAGGACGAGCTAGGATGCAGTTCAACAGCGGCGAACTAAAGGGAGAGAGGGATTGGATAACCTGACAGGAATAAGATGTGTGCCCTAACATTTCATGTTAAATTTATACTACTCATGTCCCCTAGTGAAGACCGTCTGCCTTATCAGTAGCCGGTATCTCATTAGTTCCCATTTTGAATATTCCACAGGATGACTAATATTACGGCGTTTGAGTACCTGAAATTTTTGTGAAGACGCTATTTTTACCATCTGGATGATACCATCTCTCTATAATCCCTAAAAGCATCACTATTTCTCTTGTTTACTTTCTTCGTCGTGTAAGTTCGTTCTGGACGTATAATTTGAGTTTTGTAACAAGCGACATTGTTGTTACTCTAGGGAACTTTCCTAATAATCAATAAACTTGCTTCACGATAGCTATGTGCAGCATTCAAGCATTGTGATGCACACCTTCAGCAACCGAATGCTAATGCGTTTAGTGCACTCCAGAACCTCTACGAAGCCCCTCCGAGGAAGTCAGGCACTTGGTGTACAGGTGAGACTTCCAGCAATTTTTTTCGGAAGCACGTTGTGGATCAATGTACAAAGAGGGAAGCAACGTGGGGCAGAATGAGTCTCTATTTATAGTACTTGTTCTGTTCTGTTCTGCTTCTCACGTACAAACAATTTTGTCTCAGCTACATTTTAGATATTTCTGCTTTTTAAGTGGTTTAACAGGGATCGACGTTTTTAGCTAAGGAATTATAGCATGCGGACAGATTATCAATGATTTTTAACGATGAACAATCAGCTGGACGTTGTTTCTTCTTTTGAATTTCTCGCCCATCTACCGTGTCATAATTGGTAGCCAGGAATTCATCCATCAAAGTTTCTGCACGATTGTCAGGATAGTGGCGAAAAAGTTGCAGTATCCTTAGGAGATACTTTGGATTGGGGTTCACAAAGCTAAAAACGATGGGCGCTTTACAAATGCGATTTGAGCACAAATTCCACATCAAAGGTTTATGGCCTTTTTGTTGCTCCATCCATGTGAGGCATGCTAAGGTGGCATGCTAGCAGTACGGAAACACTGTTAACATTCGCGAAAAACATAACAGTTTCGGGTTAAATAAACAAATAGATGCACACTGCGATTCGGCTTCCCTGTAACTGATCAAAACTACGGTCACTTTGCCCATCCGTTTGAGTTTTCTTTGTGGCCTGTGTTTGGTTCAGGTGTCAGTCGGTTATTGTCACCGGTGCGATTTATTCAATTCCCAACTGTATGGGTGGCTTGACCAATGACTCGGGAAAGGGGCATCACAGTTTGCTTCTATGGCAAGAGTAACCAAATTGAATTAGGTTGCTTTATATATAGAAAGTGGCAAAAAATGATAAGAAATGTGTGAATACAAGGGACGAAATTAGCAATTGCTCGCTTAATGCTTGTAAGATTTTCGCTGTCAGACTTTGGAGGTGAATTTTTTCAAAACAAACTACACTGTAAGTGAATGATCAGTCTCATTCTGCTATACTCTGCTGCATAGCATAATGTAATTGGTTCCACCTTGTCGCCTGTGTTGTATGCATTCAGTGTTGTCATAAAAACAAGTTTGCACCCGTATATTATAGGTGAATCAGAAATTTGACGAACTTCCAATGCAAACTTGGACAGAGCGCAATAAACGCAGTGATTGACTTAAGCTTTCATGATCTGCCGGTTAGCAGTGTTGTACATTTACTTACTTGTTTCATCTCATGTAATCAGCTAACGCAGGTTTTCGCGGCATATTGATGACATGTAGTATTCAGCTAGTGTATGGGTATTGAATGGCTTACTGTTCTGGCACTCTTCACTCTACCTCCTTTGACATGAGCACTAAAAAGAACATACTTCCTGAAATTTCCTTGTCATATGATAATGATTAATACAAAACCTACAGACTTCCTTGTTCCTGATAGTCTCAAATAATTGCATATTTGGAACTAAGTTAATCCCCAAAGGGTAGGAAAGGACAAGACTTTGCAGTCGCGGGTTTCTCGTCAGAAACAGCCTTCGTAGGTGAAGAGAAGGCAAGAAAGTTAGTCTAAAGCAGTGGCGGAGTTTGAAAAATTAGAAACGCAGTGCATGAACAAGATAACTTTCTTCGGCAACATAGTATGCCGTGGAAACAGTTCCTTTAGAGACAGAAGTTTCATATGGTCAGCTGTGAATCTATCGGTCCGTCGTAGTGATGGTAAGTACCACTGGCGTCCTCAAACTCCTGAGGAACGCTATACCGCCACTCGAGAAAAAAAACGTGAGGCTCAGATTGTATGCTTTCAATTGTTAGTAATGGAACTAATTACTATTTTGTACAATACACCTTCGTACTAACACAGACGTGTGCGGATTCCATGCGATACTTGAGTCCATTTGACAATTTGTTTTTTTTGGAGGGGAATCAGGCGGCTGTTCACTTGAATTAGCCGGATATGCAGCCAGTCAAATAGAAATGGCAATGGAAATGGCATACCGTTTCTGAGCGGACTTTTACTGCTCAACATCTGCCACCTCGGGTAGCCATCACTGAGAGCGAACTTACCAAAATTAGATAGACAAGCGAAAAGGCGCACATTGAAAGAGTCAACACTTGGTGCGCTATTTTGATTAGTCAAGTTCCTGTTCGGACAGGTGGGTCGTTTTGAGGCTAGGCGAGCTACGTTTGCGTGTTTTTGTATCTTGGAGCTAGACAGCACTGTCCACAGATAGTTCTCGGCCGTATGTTCGGCTTGCACATTGGACTGAGTATAACTTGTTGCTGTGCGGCGGCGCACTGCATGCCATGGTCAGTTTCTACGTAGCATTCTGGCGCCTTGTTACTATCTGTCAGGACATGAAGACTAACTATATCCGGCTTTTACTTTAAGGAGACAAGTTACATTCCGAGGCGCAAAAGTGTCTTGTACTCGTAGATTTGTAGGGGCGGTTGCTCTATTTTATTCACCTTGTTCCACAATCTCCTCACTGTATTTCATGGTCAGTTTGACATTGTGGTATTAGGGGGACTTTCGAGTACCCCAGATGCCTCTGTATTGTATTCTCTTGTCGAAATGGTAAAGCGTATCTTTTCGGAATAATTTTTCCTGCAAACAACTTGTGCATTATTTTGGTCCGCCGGTATAATTTCAGTTAGTCAAGTGCTACTTTATCTGATTATGTACTTGTTTAGGGAAGTAGGGTGATCATTGCTTCGATACAGCAAAACATCCTTGATCTTTAGCCTTTACTGGACACTCTAGGAAAGCAAATGAAGCTTCACCAACTTCCTGCTGAATGATATACGACTGCACTGGATTTTAACTCGGTATGTCATCGTAATGCCCGTATCACACGAGCGCAAAACTGAACCACCACTAGAAACGGTGTAGAAATTCGAGAAATCTCTCCCAGAGAGATATAAGCTACGGTTGCCACTATACGGAAGCCCATTGCAGCCCCGTCCGATTGCCAGTACGGGTTTAGTACGAAAGTGAAATACGTAGGTTGCGCGTAAAAGTCACGCCAAAACATGATAAAAATATCAAGTTCCTGAGGGATTACAGGTGCGTATCGAAGCTATGAGGTAGACACAGGCAAGGAGAAAGTTTGATCTCAGTCCCAAGTTTTTCTGGATAAACTGAGATTTCCTATTAAGAAACCTTGTACGTACTGTATATCCGATAAGAGACTACCTGAAATGAATCGATTTAAACAACGAAGAATGATTTAACTTGAAAACACAATTTTTAAAAATGGCCGCCATTATGTTGTTCATATTTCCGAATCTGTTTATTCTTTTATTGAAAGCTCCTTTGAAGTTTAAAAATTGAATTCCTTCCTATAACGAAAGCTAGCATTCACAATACCCCACATGGTGCATGACCTTCATCGTCATTAAAACCCGATGAAGCCAGGTACATGACTGAGGGAAAAAATGACACTATGTTCGAGTGCAGGTCACCCACATCACCGATCGGCCAGCTAAACGTGAATGATAGAATGTTGACACTCCCATCCAGGAGGTTGTGGTTTCTAGTCATCTAAACGATCCATCAGAAATGCAATGATTTTGACATCGGCCGCTGAAGCAGTCGGCGAGGGAGCGGCTTTGTGACGACCACATGCACCTCTCTAGGCAACCTCAAAATAACTGCAGCACCTTTTATCCGTGTAATTCATTGCGTATTGCGACGAAGAAGTTCATTTAATTTAAAGGAGTTTCTGTATGTTTACTGCTTCAGCCAGGTTGGTAGGTGATTAGTTTCCTGTTTAACGGTGTTTGCCAAAGGACCATCAACAAAACACTACTCACTGGTTGCCGCCTGGGTAGGAACCAAGATATATCTCGTGCACATACCCACAACAGACTCAGCTGTTCACTCTATCATTGGAATACCGTAATATTACCATGGAATTGCTCGCTTTGTGCATTAAACCAGTGCGCAATTTGGGTCAGGATGACTACGAGTTATTCCGCTCTCCTTTGCACTCCACTAGTCGTCCGCCCCCTAGCACTCATTGAAAATTTTGGCTTGCCGAAATAAAGCTCTGAGCCTTTACCTTGTGTAAATGAAAATAAGAGAGACTAAATATCTACCTTTGCCAGTAAAATTAGTTTAGCTGCTTCAAATGTCAGAACATTGCCACAGTCAGATCAGAAGGCAGAATTATTCTGCGAACATGTCAATTCCAGAGGCAGTGTTGAAAATTTGGCTGCCTTCGTGATGTTGAGAAGATTCTCCAGCCGGAGACCTGCAAAATTTAAGTGTTTTAATGAATGATGTCTGCCATCGCTTGTTACAATTGGATCCCACTTGCGCAACCCCACCCGCAAACGAGTACAAAATTATATGTAACAGAAACGTGGTGAAAGAAGTTCCAAAATATCATTTGGGACTTCATCGACGCCCAGTGAACCATGTTTCTCGTAGAATTCAAGAAAATGAATTCCAGCGATGGCGAGTATCTATGAAGCCAATTTTCGATCTTTAGAATTAGAACTATCTATCCGCTTGCTAATCATTACAGAGGTTCAGTAAAACTTTAAACGGTATTCCGAAGCTCATTTGAGAAATTCTCAAAGAAAAACAGTGTAATAACTTTCTCATGTCTGGTATGCACGATGATAAGTGTGCCGACAGCGCTGAGTCCACCAGTTTCTGTTACGCAATACCAGTTGAGTCTTTTTGGGCTTTCCACGTTGAAGCAAGAATGAAAACTTCACGTATGTTTATAATTTATAATTTCATGATATCATTGTACTCAAGGCATTCTTCCTTCTGGGTTTGAGTTGCTGTTCATGAGTTATCCAAATATTTACTTAATCCGGTTTGTTAGATTCTAGTATGAATCAGTCTCCATTGATGTAATGAAGCTCCTTCACTCTATGCGGTCATATAACGGCCGATGTGCCGCAGCCAGGAAGGGCAGATTCGTATGCTGCGAAACAAATTTCCGAATTCAAAAATCGTCGCTTTGTTTCAGCCGGTCGAATAATGCTCTTTTACTAGTACGAATATATACACGCATCAGTGTTTGTGGGTCAACACGCATGGCTCCATTCACAACAAAATATCCAATCAGAGGAACCCATAACGTTTTCCAACGCCGTTTAACGTAGTCCCGCTGAATTTTAAAGCGTTGAAGGAAATCAGCTGAAGTGAATGCATTCTCGTTTTAAAAGCACATCAGAGGTGAGAAATCTCCATGGTCACACTTAGTCATGTTCTATTCACATAATGTCAATTTATATCACGTCTTCCGAGCCATACAACAAGCGAACTGTCTTCTTTCCTTCTTAATCCGCTCGCTTGGCAGCTACCGCTTGCTCTGCCCAAATGAGATCAAGAGCGTGGCACAAGTGATTCCTAGCAAACAAAGTTGCTTGATAGTCCATTGCGCACAAGCAAACGAATGCTGCTATATGAGAAATGACAGCAGTTGTGGCATCCACTAAACCATGGATCTTAGCTTACCTACAGTGGACATCTATAAGCCTTGTGCGACCACAAACTCATTTGCCAGGTTGGCATTAGCACGACAAGTACGAAAACCTTTGAATCGCAGGTAGGTTGTTTCATGCCTCGTTTGAAGCCAAACGGGTGATGTTCCGTGAAGATGAGTATCAGCTCTGCTTATTTAGGGCACTCGATACACTTGCGCGTCAAGCGAAAACACATTTTTCTAGCCCAACTAACAGAAATATTTCACGTGCATTATTGAACTGAGGGTAAACGTTAGCTTGTCTTAGCTGTTTGTTTACTTATTTATCTTGTTTATCATTTATTTAACTATGTACGGCTCTGAAAGAAGCGTGTCTATTTGGCTTACATGTTGAAGTCATGCATGTTTTTTTTTATAAATGACATTTTTCTCACAGGATGAGTGCAAATTCCTTCTGAAAAGGCCTTGTGCTCGCACTACCTTAGCTGCCTCGAATATCGACCGGGGAGTCTAACTCTGAATGGTAGGGTTTGCATGAACGGACTTTGCATCAGATGCAAACCGGGTTATACGTCAGGTCGCATTAGATATAGGACTAAGTTGAGCAGATATTCAGACACCACAAGTTGATTCAAACTTGACCTAACGATAGTTACCCCATTCATTTGCTTCCTCCGCCTATGTACTTTTGATCTCCAGTTGTTTTGCTTATCCGTACCCGCCACTCACCTTGCCGCAGAGGCCGTCCTTTCTGACACTTTTGTATCGACATGTGTCTGTGTGTGAATATGCGCTGCTGACCGACTTACCCATGCGCATTCATGTCCCGTTGTTGCTGAGCCTGCCTTGACTTGTTTTCTCGTGAGTTCCGTGTGATCGCACGTCCAATGAGAATCACGACACCGTCGTCTGAAGGGACGACGGCAACCCACGCTACTGAGCCATCATTCTGCTCTCTGTTGTTTGGTCTGCGGACGGTGACACTGCACTGTGCCGGTCAGTGACAGACCTGTGAACATGTTGACGCTACGAACATGAGCAATTGAGGTTTGTTGTACACATTTGCTTACCCTTGTGTAAAATAGTACCGCAGAATTACGAACCCTATTCTTCCTTTTGATATTCGGGATTGTCGAACATACGCGCCACTTAAAGGTCCGTATTGGTAACCTCAAAAACAAATTTACTAGGCCCTGTATTTTTCTGTGTAGACAACGTGTGATGTTCCTACTTTTATTCTGGGCTAATCGATGGTCGTAGCGACTGCAAACATTAATCATTTACCACACCAAATTATTCCGTGGATGAAGAAATAATGACAAAAATATGCATCTAAAAACTGGTGGATTGGCAGAAGGCGTCTCTTTGTCCGGCCAGTACAAATTTCCCTGAACCAGCTCCTTTAATATATTCGAAGCAGCATACCCTTGGTCAAGATAACCTCAGGATTTGCCATCGAACACCGAATAGCGTACCAAATGAGACATGTTAACAACTTGCATCCCAGTAACCAGATATCGAATTTACAGATGGGACTTATCGGCGAGCTACTCACGCCTATGCAAGTGAGTGAATTCAAGCTACAAAACTTACACTCGAGACTGGCAACGTAGTACATCATTTCTGAATGCGGATACCCTAAGCATGCATCGGTGTTCAGCTCTTGACCGAGTATGCTGCTTCGTTCCTGATTTTCTCTACAGTTATCCATCTGGGTACGTTTGTCGAAATAAGCAGGTTTAGTCAACATCCATTTAACATCAAACAAAAGATGTAAAACCTGCTGCTATTGATGAGCCAGCATCCCAAAATTAGACATTTTCCGACCAAGTGTAGAATGTTTGGTGTACTCACTCGCTGTTCAAAGGCAGCGGTTCGTATTTTCGGCGGCATTTCGTCAACATTTCACACCCTCCTATCTTTGATGAAATTATTTATCCCTGGTCTGTGCCCCCTAGTCAGCTTGTATATCCGTCTTTCATCCGCATTCAGGATACCGGTTGTATTGGCTTCCGCTTTCTAATGACTCTACCCACTTCTATGTTGCGACTCCAGAATCCACAGGGTGGATTTTATATGGCCAGTTTTCACTTATTTAATCACCTCATAATCTCTTCTGGGTTTAGGCTTTGGAAGCTAACGGACCAGCGATAATGGGCGGCCACGTGCCAGTCTTCCGACAGTGCACACCATTGGCCGTCCCAATGTGTCCCGCTCTTACAGTAATCTGAGTTATGAAGCTATTCGACTGGATGGAGTAAAGACCAATTTTTCGATGCCAAAAGTACCATTTTTAATCGGGTTCTAAATGACCTCCTAACTAGATGAACCCATTATTCGTAACCGAAATGTCGCACAAAATGCGATGTGGCCATAGTGATGGAAATGGATAAACTAATAAAAACGCTATGGCTGCCAATCAAAACAAGGTAGTGGTTTGTTTCAAAACGGTTCTAGTTACTAGTTGCTATGGTCAGTTTTCATCTCTTGGCCGCGTGAACCCCAGATCACTTCGGTTGGCCTCCCCTGCCTTTAGATTTCTCGTGCTGAATGGAACACATCAAAAGAAACATCTGTTTGCTACTCTTGACTCTCACTGTCTGCTTGCTGGCCAACATATCGACGATAAGCAGTTGGCTTTCTTATTTATATAAACGCTCGTAGCCGTACTTTTGTGTTCTCTAGAACGTTTGGTACTTCACTTGGAAATTTTCTGCTGATGAAAATGGAGTGTTTGTGGTCCATGATCGCCTCTGCCTTTCTCTCATCCGTACTGGTGTTTAAGAGGTGTAGGGAAAACACCACTAACAGCATTTTC
>NW_008751855.1:552791-596908 GCF_000715545.1 Opisthorchis viverrini | reverse complement strand
TCACTTGGAAATTTTCTGCTGATGAAAATGGAGTGTTTGTGGTCCATGATCGCCTCTGCCTTTCTCTCATCCGTACTGGTGTTTAAGAGGCGTAGGGAAAACACCACTAACAGCATTTTCTTGTGCAATTATGTGTACTTCCGTATAATTTTCGATAGACTGCGAACCTCCCGTTCTATCGCCTCCAAACTGGAATGGCTACCGTTGGACTAGACGAGCAGCTGCTGATTTGGATCAGTGGTGAAAATGCTATTGGATGCAGTCCAGTGACTGACAAGTACACTTCTGCTTTCATGTCACCCGGCTTGTTGCGGTCGCGTGAGAGAACCACAAGTCTTATGTTTGCCGGGGTCAAATGGTTACCATGGTAACCATATTCCCTGTCAACTGTGTTACAGAATTAAATCATTTAATTCATTTTGGTAAACTAGGTTCACATCGACATTTGAAGTAAGTTGGTTTGTGATATGATTATCAAGTGGATACGCTGTTGTGTACTTTTGACCAATCAATTTCCCAGTAGAATCCTTCTCTAGATAGAACACACCACTCCTAAAAGCGCCGAAATTTCTTCCCTACCCATTATCGCCTTTGCCCTTCTCAATCCCAAGTTAACTTGGTCATAGCAAGCAACTAAGATACTCATGTGGAGCAGAAGGGTGCGAGAAACTCAAAGACTGCGCCCAAAAAAGTGAAGCCGGTTCTGGCTACCGTATGTGATTAATACTATCAGGAAGGCCAGATTCCTGAAAGCAACCACTGAATGCCCGAAATCTACTGAGACCCTCAGCTGCGCTAGATTCTGACCAGCTAGGCAACGCCCCCTCAATATGCAGCGCTTCACAGCCTTGTACAAAAGCCAGACCGTGTGCGTCTGTATTACACCAAGTTCAGCCAGTGTCCCTTCAGAAAATAGCTTGAGACCGTTGTGCTTTGGCACTCGCACGCACGCACTCATGCTCTGCCCTCGCTTGTTCGGAATATAGCTGTTGTGTTCCCTTCTGTGAGTCGTCTCCGGCACTAGGCGCTGGAGCGGGTCAGAAGCCAGATACAACCGACTGGCGAATCAGCAGCAAACACGGTCTAGACACTGCACTACGATATCGTGAATATCGCATCAACTGAAACATGAGGCAGCTTTTTTGCATCTGAAGACTAGCATCAAAAAGAGGTTCACCCGGGTTTCAGATGAGTCACCTGTTGCAACCAAATTAGTGTGTAAGTAAGCGCATTACGAGAATAGACTCCTTTTCACTTGCAAGGAGGTTACCAAACGAGGAAACGATTTTTGTTTGCCCCTCGGATTCTCCGTTGGTATGAAACTCACTGCATTTATGATGGGCTTTCAAAATGCATCCGTTAAGCTTGCAGGGTGCATCACGCAAGAGAATTTGAACACTGATTGGGGCATCGGATCAGCCGGGAAAACAATATTTCCTTCTGTTTGGGCATGGATTTTGATACAACCATGCCTCAAAAGTTGACTATGCCCGAAAATGTTCTCCCATTAAGCTCAAATTTCACAGAACCATCCGGTCTCTACTGAGAATCAAGCACTCGGGGATGGTCCCTACCAGAGTACGGACAGTCGCACTTGGTGAGGATCCGGGTGGATCGGAGACATGCTATTGTAAACAGTGAACGTGAGGTAAGTTGCAAATACTCTGGATAACCGGAAGCTTCCCGACAACTCTCCACACAGTTCACTATTTGAAGCCAAAATGGTCCATGTAGGAATAGAAAAGGGATATTATGTAGAATACAGCTATCCTTAAATTTACAAGCGAGGCGCTGTCGAAAATATTCTTAAACAGAATGTTAAAAGTATAGAAAAAGGGAAAATATGCCTCGTTGCTGATAACAGTCTACCATACAGTCAATGTATGCGAGAAGAGACAAAAGAAAACGTTATAGATTTTGTTGGTGGGGTCGTTAGAATTGTGGAACTTGCTGTCTCCAGATTGAGTACATCGTGGGATCTGGAGATACCTTAAAATTCACTGTGCTCTTAACCACGGCGTCCGCACGAACATGTTGCTCGTTTTGGATTTTGTCCACCCTCCAGCCAGGACCGATCTCCCGCTCAAGTTTCAGTAAAATCGGATAGATAGATGGCATGGGATTTTTATGGTCCCAGTACTTGTTAACGTGACGGATCACTCGGGCTTGGAGTCCTTTATCCATGTTCCCATAGAGTACTTCCGTGCGGTCACCTGGTTCTTCTTCCACTGGAATGTGACAGTTCATTGAAGAATGGATCATTTTTCTGGCGGGCACGCCAGCTGACCCTACATTGGCCGAATCCTTCTGCCAGCTAAAGAAAAATAGTCACAGCTTGGTAAGGAACCGGAATATTCATGGAAATAGACGATAATGCCGTAAGAATTAACAGACTGCACGAACGCGCTGATAAGTATAATGACAGCGATGGAATAGAAAGCAGCAAAGTTTGATAAATGTGCGCGAAAATCTCTGTTGTTTTAGGCTTGTACAAGGTTGTCTGACGCAAGGCAGCATTCTTGAAATTTCCCATCATTCTTTACGTTCAGGACCCCTGAAGTGGAAGCTCGTCTTATTTTGGGAATTTCCCCGGGGCCCATCATCAATATCCCGGGAAAGAATCTGCGACATAGTACCGGGCATGAAATGTAGAAAAAGTCCCATGAGGAAAACCGCGTTTTACCTGATATCTTCCGTCATTCATTTTAACTCCTCCCATTGCGGTCAGTGAGTTCGGACCACGAAAATCCCAACGTGATGTTTTCATTTGAGTGTATATGTATTATATGATCACTGAAGAGTATTGTTCGGGTAACTGTTGTGACTGAGTTCAAGCTTACTCGAAATGAGATACGTGCTCACTTATGTTAGCAAGGTCGAAGTTTTGTCCCTGAAATTTTTGAATTTATTTTTTTGGCGTATACGCTTCTGGTTGCTTCTAGACTTCTAAATCAAGTTATATTCAGCTATTGCATAGTCTTTTCGTCACAGAATATAATGGTGATAGGAATAGCTGCAATCTCGAAACCAGCCGGCCACGGCCCCGTCGGAGGATCGCGACAAACCAGACCTGGTGTAGATTCTGGCTGAGCAGTAAACGATTGTTTCTTCAGTAAGAAAACTTTGGTTCCGAAAAAATCAGGCGCGTGATGCTTCGGATGGGGAGAATGATGTCATACATCTCTAAAAAAAACTGACCGATTAAGAATACTCACGTGACTGAAATGCTGGACCGGTATCAGTTTTCTGGTGTCACGCTGAACGTATCCGACTAACTCGTGCGCACAATACAGTAGCATGCGGTTTGTGCTAAGCTGCACGTGCAACAAAATGAATATTTTGTGCCTTATGTAAGCCAACACATACGCAGTTTAGTGACCTCCGGTTGACAGTTCATTCGTAGAAGTACTAAACCTTTGAGTTCCTCAGAGTATGCAATATGTGGTCTGGTGGTCCGTCTTATGCAAAAGACTGACCTCACTCAAACCAAGCTTGATCGTGCCAACCGTTATTCGGCTTGGAGATTAGTAGCCGCTATATGTTAGTACTCCGGGAAATTTTTCAGGGTTAGAGAGGACCATGTGTATATGGATAAACGAAATTACCTTAAAAGGGATGCGAAAAATCAGAACTTCAAACGATACAACAAGAATGTAATACCATACATGTAGATTAATTCTGAGACTGCAGTGAAAACTTACGAAAAACCCGGCGACCCAAATCGGAGATATCCCACAGTGAACCATCCACGATTCCTACAATTTTGGGTGGTGGTATTTTCCGGAAGATAACCACATGCAGGCGCTAACCTACGGTTTCTTAATGATTTGTCCGCTCTCCTCTGAAACACCTTCTCAACTTCGATTCAATAGCAATGCCGATCTGAACCACTCAACTGAATCACATTCTTTGCTTTCACGCACGCGTATTAGTAGTATTAGCAGTATCATATTCTTAATTGCAATTTTTCAGTGTAAATTCCTAGAGGCGCGATACTATGAACTGACGTACAGAAGCAAGAGGCTGGCTACGAACGTTGAAAATTGATGATTATCTAAAGGACCTTACTACACGCGAGAGTAAACCAGCCAATAATTTGGATCCCGTGATCCCGTGATATAACCATTCTAGCGGTTATCTGTGAAACGAATTCTTTTTCTTAAAATATTTTCTAACATATCTTAAATACGATGGTATCGATCCAATTACGATTCTGCCAGCTGAAGCTTCCTCCCCAGCTGGTGATCACTGCCGCTAGAAGGTTGGCCGAAACGCTCTAGGAGCCACGACTTTATTGAAGTCACTGTATGTGATGATTTTGTTGCTGCGGATGTGACAGTAAAGTTCATCATACATAGATAAAACTCCCTTGTGCACGAAAATATCTAAAACGATAACAGATTGAACACTGGTTGTCTCAAACTCTTCACTGTTTCCGTCATGCTCAATTCTATAGTATCTATTGTTAAGTACAACTTGAAATCCCAACCAGCTCAACCAGTACTCCCCTGCCAGTCACAAAATATTCCAGGATATTTCAGTTGCGTCCTCTGTTGAATTCGCGATGGTGTGTATTCGTACGGCCACTTTTCGGCCATACGGTAAACGTCTGTTGATCACGGTATTGCTCGTTTGGAGATGAGTCTTCAAGTGCCGAATACCACCTCAACCAAAACGACCAGAACTCTTTCTACACAAATTTTAGTAATAGGTTGTTTTAATGCCATATACATTCAATTAGAGTATTCAGGTTCCAAATAAAAAAGAACATAACTTCATATGTTAATAGAAGGTTGGTGAATCGGCTGTTCTAGTTAGGCCTATGGACTATCTGTCAGCAAGGAGGGATAAGTCTGATGGAAGTTGAGTGGTTGAATGCAGGTGTAAGGCCACGGAGGGCAGGCTTTATTTTCGAAACGAACTCATTATTTTCATGAACGAAACTACTCACAAGGTAGCTGAAAACTCTTCGACAGCTCACGACCGGTTTCGCCCTTTTTGGGGCTCATCAGGTAGGCGCAGCCCCGAGTCCGTCAACCTTAAGTTTTATTACTACTACGAATTATTTGGAATAATGCATCGGGTGAGCTCAGCGTAAGAAACTATATAGTTGCATTGCCACAAACTTCAGTCGAGTGCCGCGCTTGGACTCTTTGGCACAAAGTTAGTAAACCATCTCTGTGGTTTACATGGGTAATCAACACTTATAAGAATTCCTTGAAACCTTGCTAGATATCTTTTCTGATAATCTGTGTCTGTCAGACAGAAATAACGGTTCACTCAGTTTCAACAGTTCCACACGCGGATCGCCCAATCAAACTATCGCCCATTTGGGAGCTGGTTCATGACCTCCAACAATTCTGTTGCCGCAGGTATTTGTCTTCAAGTTTGTCTAAGTTAGCCATGAAGCTAAACTCCATTTCCCCAGGTTCGCTAAGTATGATTGAAAGTGATGCCTCCTGGCTATCAGGATCCCGTTGGCTTGCAAAGTTTTCGGCTGTTTGTTTACACTTATTAACTACATTTATTAACTACATTTATTAACTAAAGGTACAGGTTTCTCCCAGTACAGTAAAACATTTCTTGTGACAGCCCGTCTTAGCTTCCCTTGATCTCTTTATCGGGTTTTACCGGGTGCAGTAATGTTCTCCAGTAGAGTTTGAGTTCCTCTGCATTACGAGCATTTCCCTTTTCAAGCCTTTCAGGATAGACATTTTGGAATCACAAATGGAATAGTGATGCTCACTGTTGATAGAAAAATCCTATACTAGCAACTCAGAGGGTTTGAATAGATTTTGACGTGGTGTAAGATATAATAAAAAACTTTGCGGTAGCCGAATTCACAATGTCTGACCTTCTAACGTTTGACGTTCTACTTCGGCGAAGAAGTGCCAAAGGTGCTTGAATTTGACAGAGCAATCACGAATATTTCGCACATCAGGACACCTAAAGATAACGAACTTAGCGAACCTAAAGAAAACGAACCTGGAGATGAAGAACGCACAACCACTAACCCACCGCTACACATCACCACGCTCCCCAATAACTCACTGATGATGTCACCTCGATTGGTGATGAAACGTTTGCAACCGAATTGCCAAGCTCAGCGAACAAACCAACGACTATCTACGCTACCTGATCTACCAACATTTTCCTCTGTAGAATAACATCTTTCATTGCTTTTGAACAGAAAATGAGGAAATTGGCATTTTAACACGTCAGTGTCATTTTGTTTACCGGTTCAATAATAAGACTCTTACCCTTTCAGTACTGTTGGCATTGACCTCGCCGATTATAGTTTACAGACAGCTGAAACGGGCCCCTGTAAACCTTTTATGTAAAATGGTGACAATTATTAGATATGCAGATAAACGTGAGAACAAGTCTGTTGCATCGTGTAATCAGAGCTGTGTAAAACGCTATAATTTCTTAATTTTAGCAAACCTGAGATGTATCTGGATTAGATGAGACCGGCCCTAATAGCGTTTCATGCCACTGCAGAAACCAGCAGTAGCCCTATGTATAGGAATCAAAATTGTTCATAAATTTAGTAATACGCCGCCTCAAGGGGTGGGGCTTTGAAACTTGCACGTGTTACCGACTAGAATCGGAAAAACTAACGGTCAAACTGCTTCGTGATGCTACCCAAATCTTTAAATGCTAAATTCCCTGTAGCTATATTTCCATTTTTCGCAAGGCTGAATCCTGTGCTCGGTAAAATTTCAAAATTTTCACTGTTGCTACTAAAGCTTAATATCTGCTTTAAGGTACCCAGTTGAACGGCATCATGGTTTAACTTCGTAATTTAAATAATGACGCTGGATGAATGAAACACACCAGACCCAGACTCTGACGTTGGCTAATAATATATCTCTGACTCGGATCCAAACGGCAGGCTGCACAACATTCGAGGAAGTGTTCAAAAGACTACTGATATTCCTACACCCAATTACTTCCAAAAGAGGATGGACTGCAAAATATAAGGTCGTTTAGGCTTTTGTCAAGCACGGGTTCCATTTCCTGTAGGTGAGTTAACTCTGATGGTGCCAATTGCCCACTCGGTTCGACAGATCTAACAGTATAGTACCTCAAAGGTTGCCACTTTATCTTATAAAGTGAAGAGCCTTTAGCGTATCAACATGGACCAGATTTTCTGTTAGTCAGTCCGACCTATGGAAAATTTATCTGATTCAAGGCGAGTATGTGAGTGGAAATGAATGGATTCGGGCCACTGTCCAATGTCCAGCCGCAGTTTGTGAGAGAAATAATACCGAGTAAACTCGGAAGTCTGCTTGGCATTGTGACAGCAGTAAATGTAAGAAATACAGACGCTTCGAATGAGAGTTCGGTTAGTTTGGCCTGAAGTCTGGAATATCTACGGATGCGTGCTCCTGGGGGAATCACATCTGGTTTTGCACATGTGGCACGTCAGTATTGACTGAAACACTAGTGGTAATGGAAAGCAATTCATACGTCCGATTATTGTAGTGGTGCGGGAATATGACGAATTGCGTTTTGGCGGGTGCCCGTTTTGAGCCAGATGCCACGAAGAAACTGTAGCTCAAACACTGAAGCTATTTTTCGACTGAAATACGCTTGAAATTCCGTCCACACAAAAGGGATAACGACAGATTTTACTTAAAAGCGTAGCAGAGAGTGCACAAGAGCTCCAAGGCATTGTTACAGCGATTTCGATGAGAGTAGTATTCAACCGAGTGATAGGGGATCGCTACACCCAAACTCCAGTTTAGTAGGATTGAAATAGCGCTCCGCAATCGACATGCCTCAACATTTTTAACGGCATTGCCACAAGGCTGTACATATTTTAATTACTTAGCTACTAGAAGCCTCGCAAGTAGTTCAAATACTGGACGAAATCACCACGGGACGTCTCTATTTAGCATGCAGCTGATGAACTCCGCTTTGTGTAATGGTCCTTGAGTAAAAGACGGCCACAAGAGATAACTTTGGCCTCTGGGCTTATCCAGGTGAAACACACCTGGGTCGATTTTAAATGCGTCTTTGCGCATTCTGCTGAATGTTCACAAACTCAGCCAGCTTGAGAAAACGAACCGTGGTACGCCAGAAAATCTCCGAAAATTCGATTCGTGAAGTTTGTTGAATTCTGACACGACAGTTTAGTTTGTTGCTTGTCCTCAACATTTTAAACCATGCGTTGAACCGAAACTCATTTTTAAACCTTTTTTCGCCGCATAACCACTGATCGCATAATTCGAAATAAACAGGCGTCGCTACTAGGCCAAGTCGAAATGCAACGGGAAATGGGCTTTGCTTGTATGCAACTCTTTTAGAGGATCAGCCTAAAAGTCAGTGACATGTCGGTTGAGCTCTAACTAGCTATCCGCCAACAAGTGTCCTTCCCGCCCCCTCCATTCCTCTTGCATTGTCGAAGGCCTGTTTTTTTGACTCAGCCATTTTGCATCTTTTACCACATGTGTACAGGTATGTAGAGAACAAAGCACGTTTTGATGACCTTCGTGGTCTAATGTATCGCTGGACAGTGCAAATGAGGCATGATGGAAGGTCGGGTCACTAACATCAACGGTTGGTCTTGTTATTATTTCAACAATAGTTAAGCGGAATAAGTGTCTTGAATGGGTATGTTTCTGTAATTCCTGGCATAATTTAATTCCTTGACAATGAATACCTTTGAAGTAAGGACGGGAGCTTTTTCTTGCCAATTCGACTAGTCTCCGTTGTGCCGCCTCTGAAGGGAGAAGACCTTGGGTCAGGTTTCCTTGATACCTTTGTATCCCCGCATCATGATCGTAAGGCGTTGTCGGAAAAAATAATTGGGCACTCACTCTATAGCCTTTTAGCTTCCTCCACAATTTTTCTTGGCTTATTGGATGTAGGTAGCGTTGGCGCTCTTTGTCATATCTTTGGGAATAGCTTTCGAGCTTAACACCGCTGACCTGCAGCACCTGAACGAGCAGGTGGACGTCGGTATTGATTTTGCACGTCAACTTAAATGGATACACGCGACTTTTTGGTACACATTTATGTTTAGGCTTGCTTAAACCGTTATAATCTTTCTTATAAACCGTTTGTCGTAAGCCACTTTGTGGATTGTAGTTTCATAAAACAACTAATGAACAAATGTGATGCCATCTTCGATCTACAATGTATGACTCTATTCAAGAAAAAATGCGCATAATCCAAAACAAAGCCCAACCAGCCGTTATATTGCACTACCGAACAATAAAAAGTTTGCATTTTCAAACAGCTTGGCTATATCTCTTCGAAAGTTGCCATTGGCTTCGAACAGCAATCACTACTTGATTCCCTTCTTGTCTGACCTAAGGACCGGTGCGCTTTGAAACCAAGTTGTTATCACATTTCGCGGCAATGATAAGATGACATCGCACGCAACTGAGGAACGAAGATGTATCAACAATTTTGAATTCTGCCATCTCCATAATAATAGTACTCCCCAGTCGTAACGACATTTACAGACAGCCGTACGAATTCAGAAGACACCATTGTAAGTGTTTTCAACGATGAACGATGGGAGGAGAGCTGCACAAGTGAATGCGTGTCAGAAAATATAATGTTATTTGTATGAACATGATCCGCCAACAAAACCAATAAACCACTACAAGGCTAGTAAGACCAAATTGCACTCGTTAACAAATTATTTGAATAAATTTTATTGCAGACACGATTGGAACAAAGATAACTGTGCCTACATATTGAGCCAAGGGCCTACAGATTGCATACACGCGTACAACTATAAAAGCTATTGATGTTTCCCGTCAATAATTTGTGATGATAGGCAAAAACACCGACAAGGAAATTCTCTTTCGTATCCACTGTTTACGAGAAGGCATACAATGGAGTGACAAGCTTAAGTTGGACTCAGTTTCACATGTGCTACTTGAGAAAGCACCTAAGTAATTTAGTCAGTACAGAGCGCCCGGTTCGAGGACTTATTCAAAATCAAGAACTCTGTCTTGTTTGTACAAAATATCTGAAATCATCGTCTCTCCTAAATGGAAAAAATGTCTGACACAAATGTCGAGCAACATGCTTATGCAAAATATTGACATGTGTTCATATCTGCGGAATAAACCATTTGGTTGTACAGACAACTGCGCAAGTTACCCAAAATTTGAAAAGCTTAAACAGTGAAACTTTTACTCGCTAGTCAACAACGTATTTCTCTTTTTGAATAAGAAAAACTTCTGAGGTCTAAGAACACAGTTCTGCATGTGTGCGTTGTCTAGCAGAGAAAATAAGGCATTCGAAAGGGGAAATTAGGTTGGTTGGTGATGTAACGGTTACTCGCTATTGGACGATTAACACCGACTTCCCGTTAATCGATCGCTTTTCTCCACCGTTATCATAACGTTGGTTGGCCTATAACTCTCTATACTGCTTTCCTGATCACTTAAATGTCTCTCCTCCTCGCAATCTTGGCCGCAATCGTGGCTGACACGTTAAAGTACAGACACTGGCGAACGAGATCAACCTCAGTGACGGTTGTATCTCATCAGACGCAAATGTTTATTGCACGGCGGCAGCATCAATGCAGAAAATTTTATTGATGCAAGCTTTGCTATCAATCAAAGTTAACCACCATGAATAAGTATAAACGGCCATCGGTTTGTTCATTCATACCAGCTTACTTGTTCACAACCCACCATGACGAATAAAGCAATGGCTAGATATAAAACTGGAGCTACTAGTGATTTGCTCTACACATCATCGGCATTAACACAGTAGAAAAAACCCTCACGATATTTCATTATTTTATGCTAGGGGACAATCCAGAAGCACAAATAATCTACAGGGTGATAGCATTTTATGAGGTGTATAAAAATGCGGATTAATTATTGTGTCCGGTAAGCGGGGAGAAACGTGACAGTATGCACGTCTACCAGCCCAACAGCACCGTTTCACACTCCATCCCACTGGACCCCTACGGAGCCAGACTGGCTCTTACCCATAGCAACTCATCCATCAGAAATGTGTTGAGGAACGGATCGCACCGGATGATGGAAGCATGCAAATAAAAATTGTCAGCTATTCCAGTGTTTGAAAGCTTGTGATAATTATAATGAAATGGTACTCGCCTATTAGTTGCAGGATTTTTCTGGCGAAGAGCGACATTTGTCTTGTCCACCTCAGGGATGACTGGGACGTCCTTTAGCTCTGGTTGAACTTTGGGCAGAGTGACCGGATCCAAAGATACTTTATTTGACGTTTCTAATTTTGGAAGGTCGTCGTTGGTAGGGTTTGAGGCAGCTTGTAACTTAGGCTGAATTACGGGCATATCGACCTGCCCCGTAAGTAATTTCCCTGATGTTTCTACTTTGGGATTCTCTATGCCAGTTGGAATTGATGGCTTTTTTATCTGTGGTTTACCAGTAGGCACCTCGACCAGATTTGGAGGTATTTCAGCTTCCTTTTCTAATTTTGGAACATCGAGTTCGGTAGAAGTTGGTGGTTGAACTTTTGGAATATCGGCCTGAGCTGAGGGCAATCTGACATTCGGTTCCAGTTTTGAAACTTCCGAGCCGGTAAAAATTGATCCATCTGGTTTGCTTCCTTGAAGCTTGGGTGGCTCCAGATGGCCCTTGGTTAGGTCAACCTTCGGATCCAACGGTACAGCATTGGGACCGGTTTCATTGCTGCCTGTAATCTGCTGTAATGTTTAAAGATTGCTTACGAATGAAAACCCAAAAGATCAGTATGCTAGGCAATAAATTGAATGTAATTTTTTTCAAATGTTTTTTATATTCTGAGGAATATATTCATTGATAAAGTAACTGTTACTATTGATATTTATCTGCTGAACTCCAGTTTATTTCTTTTTATTGGTTTATACTATCCACAACTAATTTTCGATGCTCCCAAAAATGGTACGCGCTTCTTAGTTATTTCAGAACCTGGAACTTAGTGTGCACGTCTTGAATGGTGCACCTGCAGAACATTGACCAGACAATCTCCTTTTGCGTGGTTTTTCATACTGCAAAACCAGCAAGGTGGTATAAAGTACGTCGTGTCACATTCATAGTTGCCTAACCTTTATCAATGCGAATAAACTCAATAATGCCGAGACAACTTGAAGGTGTCCGCACCAAAACGCCTCAAGTTGGATCACCAGGGCAGCCTGTCCGTGTGTCTGATTGTCCTAACTAGGTAATGTGGGTACTTCCACAAAAAAGCCTGGCAGTATATGTGTACGCATATTTATTACTGGCCACATTCAACCATTTCCCAGTGTTTTCTAGATGTGCGTACATAGACCAAAACATCACTACCCCTCCTGACTACCTCTATGGATATTCATTTGTGACTCGCTACATCAGCCTCCTTGTCTGCTTGAAGCAGTCGTAAAATTATTACGACTTCGGTGCAGGAAGAATACTCATACAAAGGACACCAGGTTGATAGGCACAAAACCGGTGAACTATACCGTAATTAGCCAGGAAGCTCCACAAAGCCATTAGATCGCCCCGTACTGTTAGATGGATTTGAACTTATCAGCCGTCTATTAGAGCAGGAACTGATCGTCATGTTTTTGCTTCTTTCTTGGTACCCTACCTCAAACAGAAATTTGGGACGTTCTTTGGTCCACTGCGTGACCAATATTCAATGTACATACATTCAATCCTAACACAGTAAATTGACCTGCATCATCAATCCGATTAAGTAGGTAGCTTGAATCATCCTACCACTTTCTCTGACTGTGATGGGAAGGCTTTAACCTTATATCATCCCCGGCTTTTGGTCTGTATTATTCGGTAGTCTAGATGAGTATGCGTCCTCGGCAAATTTGGTAGAAAAAAGCCAACCTCTTGGTAGTAAGGGCTAAGTTAGCCTTTCTAGCCTGTGATGGTATCGGTCTGAATGATTAATGCCCCCGTGATTTCCCCATCGACTCGATTACTACGCGTCGTTCGGGCACCCGAACATGATATAACGACGTACACTTATTATCCAAGATTGGATGAGAGCTTTAAGCTTGAGTGTAATCCATACTTGTAAGTTTTCCACATTAGCCACATTGTCCTTATGGAGTTTTATATGACTACAGTTGCATCGCCTTCCATGCTTTATTGCAGCTTTAAAGATCTGGCGAAAATGATTGCTTGCGTACTAAGTGTGCCACACGCAGCGGTCTGATATTTGAAACCCTAATTGTCGAATTTCGTGCCGTTCGTCTTCGGTCTTTGCCGGTCGTTAATTGAACAGACTGTAAAGCAGTCTTGTGATAAAAGGCTGCTGATTTAGCCAGATCTAGAACGGTTGTAAAAACCATTCTGTCGGTGAAACAGTTTTGAAACTAGCAAGGTGTAAGACCTATTTCTGTCATAACAGGGAAAAGGCACAACAAAAGCCTACTGTCTTTTTTTAATAATCCCCATCATAATGGTAGTTTTACCTGCGATTTCGAACAACAGAACCAGATGTTGGATATCACAATCCAAAAAAGCCCAGGTTGCTCAGTGACACGTTTTTCGCACTGTTGACTAGATTTAAAAGGGAGAGTTGCTCCACTTCAACAGTTTCTGTTCAGTGAAATGCATTTGCTGATGGCACTATTTCACAGGGCCACACAGGTCTTCAAGCTGGATACACTGTGTGCGGAGTTTTAACTGTACAAACGTGTCTTAAGGTTGACTGATTATCTAAATAGATAGTGAGCCCGACACTGACTTGGTTTCAGTCGATAAAATGTTGCTTCATCAAGCACACAACAGACAGTGGCACTCTGGCTAAATGTTGAAATTCACTCATTAGTTTAAGTTGTATCGAGGTCTAGTTGATCAAAGAGACCGAAATTTTTGAAGTATCACCGATCAGTGAATTAGAGCCAATGCTATGCACTCAGAATTACCGAGAGTGACCCAGAGACCAACATGCTTTTTTGATTGGGCCATGTTAGGTGTTACTTTGGACAGTTCATATTACTTTATACTTTTTGTGACGTGAATCTATCTCTCAACCGAGTACTTCTTAGTGCATCGTACATAAAACTTATTATTATATAACTCAATCAGTCAGAAATCGGATTCGTCATTTTGGTGCTCAAGTTGCGTTTAGGCAAAGCCTAATTCTTTGAGCAAAAAACAGACACGCTTTAGCATGCTTGATCCTAACAAGCTACTCAAATGAGGATAAACTAAATAAACTGAGGTGAAGTTAGGTGGCGTATTGAAACCATTCCACACTTCACATGAGTGGTTCACCTGATTACATAACCTTAGTATTCATGGAAGTTGTTTTTAAGCAAATTGCTCCAATTACTGACAGAATGAAAGGGGACTTTAAAAAAGGTGTGCATGGAGTGAACATAAACTGACAAACGGAGGAAGTAGTTGCCAGTGGCGGACTTTACCAATCGCTGCGCAGACAGTCACTATTCACGCTATTTTGAATGCACCTTTCAGGATGAGAGAGATGCACATGTCGAACGACTGCGCATAAACCAACGAGGATTACTTAATAGTATCAGTAACAAGTTGACATTCTATGGGTAGGAGTTACAGTAGTCTACTGCCCAAAGAAATTTAGTTACGTCTGTTGTTTGTTGTTTGTTTTATGAAATGTATCTGTTTTGGTGAAAAAACAAGATGTTTTTGTCTTAATAATAGAAAACAAAAAAGCGAAGAAAAAATTAAAGATAGAAGCAGTGTCAACAGCAAAATGGGCAAGAAACCACACCTACTCTTCAAGAGTAACGTCAAAAATGCATTACTTGTCATGAAGATTAACTGTCTACTCAATGCATATGCTGTTTCGTACGCAGGGATGTTTTTAAATTTAGTGTCAGGTTCGTGGAATTTTTCACAAAACTCCTCATTTTGGCAGCATGTGTTCATCTTCGAGAGCTACCTGCTCTAGACCATAGCTACTACTTCACTGTTCACAAACCCCGCAAGTTTTTTTGTGTAACTTTTTGGTTGCAAAACTAACCTTAGTGCCGTTTAAGGAAATTATTTCTAACTACCAACTGGGTGTGTTTCCGACTATTAGACAACAGGATGAGCGTAATCACACCCGGCTAAATGTTGACGTGAATTCGAACGGAGCCAAGTTGGCTGGCAGTTCAGTGAGAATTGAGCCTTCAAGCGCATTTAGGATAAGGGTATCTCAAATAAGAGCTTATTAGCAATTAGTAGTCGCTTCAGGTCAGAAAATTCACTTGCAAATTGACTGATGCTACGACTGCGACCTTTTGCGCTGGGAGTGAAAGTTTCATGTTTCATCCAACAAGTACAGGCTTTAGAAGAACAAGTTACTCAGGTGTTACGGTTTCTTGTACATTATTTTCTCTCCCGCAAACTATTACCAGCATCGTGTTTCGCATATCGCACTCAACGAGAAAGACACTTGCAGTAATCGGAGAGCAAAGTAACGCACTGTGTTTTCAGTGGAGGGAGCAATTTCTGACAGACCATCATTTCGCTTCTTTTCGGGAATGGACTGGTCCCGCTGCATTAGTTTTCTAGTGACCATTTACAACATGCCCTTTTTTCAAAATGTTTACCAAGAAAATTCACAAACTTCCTAGTCGATTTAGTAAACATTAATATATTTTTCACCTTACGACCTGTTGAAGTAACAATGAGCTGACCGAGGACTAATTAAAGGTGTCAAGGGCGAGATGGATCAGTGGTTAGAGCCTGAATTTACTGACCAGAGGGTCCGTGGTTTAGAACCGACCTCTACCTCTCGACTTCTCCTGTATAAGCTTGGCCAACATGGCCACATTCCAGCTTGACCTTATTGAAATCCAGTGACTCGGCTGGCGAGAAGTCTAAAAACACTCCTTCAATCCGAATGTGGCCATACAGGATGTGCTCCACGAAATAGCATATCCTCTTTCGAGACTTCAGTTACGAGGATGTAAACTTGAATGAATGCTAAATTTATTGTGCTATATTTTCATCCAGGAAACTACTCATGAAGCTGGTTAGAATTCTTTGATAGCACACGACCTCTTTCGCCCTTCTTGGGGTTCATCAATTAAGCGTAGTTCCCGAGTTTCCGTCAACAACTTGTCCAGCTGATATTCAGGCACTTCACCCATAAAAAATGAGTCTATTTGTCGACATTCTTCTAATATTCTCTATCAGAATCAGGACTCTCAAAGCCGCATGATCGCCATCCAGTGTCCTGTGTGCATGTGGAGCCTTATTACGACCCAAACGAATCATATACACAGCTGACTGATTTGCTGAAAAAAATTTCCTGAAAAATTTTCGGGCACTTATCCTGTGTCTCTACAGCTTATCTTGATTTGGTATGAATTTACAAAGCAAGTGTGAGTGGCTGATCACTTTACATTTACGGTAATGTGAAGCAATTTGCGCAGAGAAAGGTCCAATGGTAGTACTTGGGCGACATCTTTGCACAGTCGAATTGCGTTTCAGCAAAGACTGGCTAGTGAAAAACCAGAGTGAGACTGTCCTCTGCCCTGGAAAGTTGTTTAGTTTTGTGCACTTCGCCGTTGGTGCCATTTTTTCTCCGGCCTTTTTTCGCTAACACCTAGCACTCGAAAGCTAATAAGCGAGACTAATATTTTTGTCCAGTACAGCCCTAGATACTAGTGGCCGCGCTTAATATCAGGCTATTCAAACCACATGTAACTCGAATGTGTTCGATCGTAACAATTCGTCATACAATAATACGCGAGGGAATCGAAGACACCACCCCAGACCAACCGGGCTGTGATGGCACTGACCATCGCGTGCTTTCGGTTTATCACAGTGGACAGGATTGGGAAGCCATTGCTACTGCTCTTGGTATGCAGAAACACAGCTAACCGACGATATTTTGTTCCGTGCACAGCCGGTTTCGTGGGGTCCATGTTTGTCGTGAGTCAAAATTTCTAACATAGACTGAGGTCGGTTGAATGGATGGTGATATCTGACTTCCTGTGCTTAGTACAGAAAGCTCATTTTGACAAATAAGTATGCTGCATTAGCATCAGTTTGCTGTTAGAATAATAGGAAGGCCTTATCAAATTTCAGGGACGAAGAATTCAGAGGAAGACAAAAGCGGACAGGAATTATATCTTCGGTTGTGAATGGCCATCAAGAAGAAAGGCTTACTTTGCTCGACCGAAGTTAGCTAGATCTTGCCATAGAAAGGTACTGCCACCTTGCCTGCTTTCAAGCTGTTTTGCGGCCCCCTGAGTAGGCAAGGAGCCGATAGTCGTTTCGAACAGTCTTGGTCGTAATATGTAACCGAAATGTATATTACTCTAACCATGAAACAAGCATCCTACATCGGAGAGAGCTGTTCTTTCTAGTTTCGTGATTTTCTGGACACCCTCAGTGAAATACAAATAAAGAAGTTGGCTATCGTTTTTAAGCGTTTACCTCGTCACCCATTGCATGCTCTTGAGTTTTTGACACGTCAAACTGCTTGGTGGAGCAATAAAGTTATTGTGGTCTAGTCCTATAATTCTCAGTCTTCAGCCTGGGAAGTAAAGGACTGGGGAGAAGTAAAGACTGGGAAGACAAACATAGCTGCCTGAGAAATAGCATGCAATCGGTTTAGACTAAAAATTAAATAAATTTGGTGTTGCTAAAATTTGGCGTTAACCCTTCAAGGAGTCGATTTGCGTTTTTTACCAACCAGTCAAATGACAGAAAAGCTGCTGCCAAAGCAGAGTGTACGAGAATTGTGTTCTAACAATTCTCGAGCAAATAGATTTCACTGGTGAAGATGGTACTTGAATTCCCGAATGGCAGCATGGAATTATGCTGAAACACGCTGCTTTGTCATTGTTTAGTGAAAAATCGGTTGTAGCATTTAATAAATATGACAGTAGTCCCATTCAGTCTGATTTGGTTCGTTCAGTTCACAGTGGACAGCGGCATTGTCTTCATCCATCGATCCGGGCTGCGATCCTACCCGAACGCACGGCAACATCGAACGATATCGCTAACCAAAGAACTCATTTGGATGTACGTATAACTGGTTGCGGCTCTGATCTTGCGTGCTACAATCTATCAGAGACACTGCCAATTAAACTGAAATCTCATAACCTGCCAGAATAACGGACCGATCAGTGTATCACATTTTCTTCTGCTTTTAGGTAGATCGGAACCCACATTTATGGCGAGTTCCACAGAACGGCATATTAATGCAGTGAGAAGCAATTAAGAGAGCTAGAAGTATTTGATCGCTTGAATCATATGAAATGTGATTAAACTGCTGCAACTATTGAATGCTTTTAGTTGTTTTCCACCTTTTCTTCCGCTGATCGTTTTTTAGGACGCCTTGCTTGGCCATTACAATGTGTAAGATTTATATATGAATTGAATGTAGCTACCAAATATACATGGGTTCGTAATACTAGGTTCGCTCGGCAATACTACCTGTTCCTCTTATTAGTTTCTCAGTGAACCGATTCGCGAAACATCCAGAAAGGAGCTTCCACTGACTAAGGAGAACTGTGAAAGCCCTGTGGACAATGCTGTTTAGCAAATTTATTTCCAGCCGACCTATCGGATAGAAGCACAAAGATAGGAGCAGCAATAGTCTGTTGCAACCAATAAGAGGGGTCGTATGTTTAGGGTAGCACATTATTGTGAGTGTTATACTACGCTGGATTCCCTAGGAATATTTTTTCCCACACCTACTTAACATTTTTAGGTCTTTGACGAGTCTCTCCGATGGTTCAGACCTGTAGTCTTCCTGTTATTGATTGAGAATTATATCTTTCTACTACAACTTCGTTGAGACCGATCCTAGGTGGGACATAGTGCCTTCAGTTGTGTGGTGCACATCCTGTAGTCGCTTGTCATCAGGCTGTTGTCCCTGACTCATATAATTTTAAATATTGCATGTTGTCCTTGTGTAACGGTAGATTCTACTGATGGGGGCATGCGGGTAGTATGTTTTCTCGCAAATCCGCTTCGCGTCTCTTGAAAAGTTAGATTTATCGCGGAATTTGTGGAGTCGAATTTGCTTGCATTTGAGCAACAGTCACGAATATCCAGGAAAGTTCAGGAAGACGCGTTCAAGGAGAAGATGGATATTCAACTTCTGTGAACAAAATGCATATGAGAGTTTTGCTTCCCTGTCCAATAGTCTGTAACTGTTCACTTGGCGAAGACCTTCATCCTTTCACTAATAATGTCCAGTTACTGATACTGACTTCGTTCTTGAGCCGTTTTAAGTTACAATATGCTAGATTCTGTTGTTGACCATTGGCTAAACACCTTCACTTGCAAGTCACTTTGGAAAGAACATGCGAAAATTGATTTACTGGGAAAAGGAACTGCGGTCATACAATCGCGTTGTGTATCTGGGGCAAAAAAGTTTCGCTAAGAATCAATTTAACGCACCTGTAGCACCAACGTTTTGCGACAGTTGCCTGTAAGAAGTGGGAAACCGGTTGCGAACTGTCTAACAGTTTTCATAGTCCTCATATGTTCCATCAGGAAAATATACCTAGCTACTACTGACATTGTATCAACTGAAATATGAGACAAACTTTGTTTGGCTCATTCGGCTGAATAGCATCAAAACAGAGTGATTGACCAGGGCTTTAGTTGATTCTTTCGTCAACGCTAAATTAGTTTGTAAATGAGTGCATTTCACCAACGACACCGTTTTATTCTCACAAAACCTAACCGGTGGTTTTATCTGATTGCAATCGGTTTTGAACCAATGAACCCACTTTTGAGTTATCAACACAACTGACATTGCATTTTTCATCAAGTCATGTGGTGTGCACACGAGCAGAAGGAAAGTGTCACATAATTGGAGCGATCCTCATCCTCTAGATAAATTGCTCGAAGAACTGAAGATTTTGGTCGCTTAGAAGATGCATAAAATTCTTGAGGGACTGGTGAAACCAAGATAAGCGCCATACGATTAGAATTAATTAAATAAGATGCTTTCTTTGATGGTTTGCACTGACTCTTAGGATTAACGAAACAGAATCAATAGTTGTCCACACGCGCATTAAAACGAAATCCGTTTGTTCCGAAAGACGTTTTTTCTACATAATTGAATTGAGTAGCATGGAGCAAATTGCTCTTCGAATAAGTCCATACTCAACGTGTAGTAATCAGACGACAGAAGAATTCATTTGATGAAATGTGGTTTCAGCAAGGTCTTGTTTTCACGTGTTACGGCGTAAACTAATTGCACTACGCTCAAGTCAGGTAGTGGGTAGCTTCTTCAGTAGTTTCCCCTGACCGTGCGTATGAGATGCTGACAAGAAAACAATTCAGACTGGTTTCTTGGTCACAGGATACTGAGTTTGCGGTCAATTAGCTAGCACACGTGCAAGGTGGAAGCTAACGCCACCTTATTCGGAAGTGTGTGCCTGAGTGTGTGCCTGAGTACCAAGGCACGACAAGGATACCTGAAGATACCATTCATGTATTACTGACTTTAATGTAACAGTGAAGTTCGACGATACCAGAACGTTCAGCCTAACGACTAACAGTTGGAGGACCAGAAGGCTCAGAGCGCTAATCCACCATCACGAATAAATCCTGTAGTAATGGCACCACAGTCTGAAGCCTTTGTGATCTAAACACTATTTGGTTCGTAATAGCATCTCGGTTATTTCCATATTTTTTAAAAAAATTTGCAGAAAACAAATTTTACTAGAGAGTGAAACGTCACAACCAAAGATCAATGTGGCAGTTACTAGGAACCAAGCCAACTAACTCGATAACTATTATGGTAAAAACTCAACTCACTGGTGCCCTAATGGAGACTCTCAAGATGAATCATTTTGACTGGGTTCCACGGACTCATCCTATTTCAAGGGGTCACGTCGGTTCCAGGAGAACCATAGTTTGACTAGGCTTGCCCCATTTTATTGAGTATCCAACCAATTGTTTTCTCCCATAGAGAAATCGTTTTTATTGAAGGAGAGAACAATAAGGAGACCTGAACGAGAGAAACTCCATTCGTTAAGTAAAAAAGCGTAATTTACACAATATGAATTCTCCAGAGGACCTTTTTAAGCATTCTGACTTTTAATCAGCATAAATTTAGACCACATTAACAAAGTTACTTTGTCTACTCAGTATAGGGTCTTCTGTTCGTGATAGTCCGTATACTCGTCCTGTGCCCTGATCATGGTGACATAGGACAGTGAAGCAATTTTAGATAGTCCTCTGCACAATGCTATCCATGGATGTGAGGCTGGGAAATAAGACTGGCTAGACAAATGATTTGTCGTTTGAAGATTAATTATTTTTTGACTTTCTGGGCAAACAAAAAGGCATCTTTTAAACTGCGATTAAAACAGACCAACACACCTGTAAAACGATATTATCATAAAATTGCCATTTGGTTAATCCTTTTAGCTAACACATGTGAGTGCGTCCCAAATCGCTGAGATAAATCTGTTTTAATTTTTGACTATCCTGACTTTATCAAATGAATAACTTTAAGGCAAATTCTGAAAACCAGACCATAGATTCCCACACGCAAGGCCGCCAAACCCTACTATATACACCCAGCGGCAATAAAGTTGGTTCAAACTTGAACAGTAATTAGCAAGAAACCTTGAGTATTCTTGAGATATTTCTCCGCGGTAGTAAGCGGGACCAAAACGTATGCAGACAAAATATGATAAAATGTTCTTTTGTCTCCTGTTTTTCTAGTTTACACGTAGACATAGAATTTAGAAACATCTGATTTTTAGTTAAGCGCAAGGCCTGCTATACTTGCACTGATATATTAAACAAAGAAAGATTTTTTTGAGCTTACGGCGCAGTTTGTTCGCATTAAACTCTAAAAAGGCGTTCGAAATAACAAGAACCTCGGTCATGGTTAAACTGATCATCTTCCAATTAGGTTTTTTCGGTTACCGGAGGATTGAGAAATTACTGAAGCCGCAGGGAGACCTAAACAAATACGGGTTTGCATCATTCGTGAAGTTTTAGCAGTGGCTTCGTTCCATGACCGACTGTCTTGCTAATGGCAAACAGGTTCTTAAATTTTTGGGTGCCCTTCATAGAAGCTAGATGGCCATAGTACACCGGAAATACAGAAAATCATGGTCTCTACAGATTACTGAGCCCTAAACAATAGAGCGCTACTTAACAGCTGTGACTTATTTTGCAATCTAATTGTTTGTCTGGCATAGTCCCAGGAAATCTATCGCGCCTTTGTGGCACACAAGGCTTATCAAATACAATGTTAGGAATCGATTACTCAGTGCCAGTTCAAAATAAACTATTACCTTTCTAATTTGTTTCCGCGCGTATGTCAAACCAGCACTATACTGTCGTGGAATGTTTTCATGCGATCGCAATGAACATCTAGTGAAATTTCACATAATTTACACGTGAAGCAATTGGGCTTTATATAGATAGCAAGTATATGATGAGCTCTGGTTCCCTTGGCTGTTGTGTTTTTTTAGGTAAACACGACAGCCCTATCTGGAAAAAGGTACCGGAAAGCTGTTAGTCAAAAGGTTCGGTTGTGATGGCCTTCCAAATACTCGAAATCAGAAAGCATCCACACTCGTTGATACGGGATTGAGCACGGAAATTTTATGTGCATGGAATGAGATGGAATGAGATGGAATTTAGCATCGGTTTCGTGCTGTCTAAATTTGACATGTTCACAAGTGAAGAAGCGGTCAAACTTACTCGAATAAATTCTCGGCTTAGATTCTCCTGTCTTAGCGTGTCCTCGAACACGGTGTTTGTAATTGCAGGATTTTCCGCCCCACTGACAACTTTATCCGGCTTGGTTTTCCTAGTAACTTTTGGCGACTTCGTGGATGATTTGCTTGAAGTCTTGGACGTTGGTTTACTGGGTTTGGGAACCTTCAGTGTTTTTGATGTTGATTTAGGCATCCCGTGTCAGGTTCAACAATGAACTGAGCGTACACAATTTACTTTCTGAAGTAGTCTCAGCTACTCATGCCAGCAAGCATGTGAATGTGGTGTGTGTGATCACAAGTTAGGTCTCTCATTTATCCGAATTTCAGGCCTCGTATGCTCGCAACGAAAACCGAGTGCAAGCAACTAGCTTAACGAATCAGCCATGAACGAATAATCGTTCACTCACGTGGGCAATACATCTTAGTGGAATAGGATGGACTAACCTGAGTTGATAGAATGGTATGCGACCATCGATTGTTGTAGACTGCATTAGTTGATGCACACATGCCGTAGGGGCTCACCGATATTAAAAACTTTCTTAGCTTGGAAATTATCTGCTACACATTCCAGAGCATGGCCTCCAGAGGGAAGAAGTGATGCAGACTCGGTGGTAACAGCATCACACAAAAAGGTGGTACAATAAGCCAACAAAGGGTTGAATTCTGTTTTAATTCTTCTGTCCGATTTTCGGGGTATTTCGTGGCTTACAAGTGAAGGTCAATGCATGTCAGTGTCAACCGGTTAGATAAGTTCATTTGTTTTGATCATCGATGCTGATTGGCAATAGGAGAACGATGAAGAACCATCGGTTGACTGATGAAAGCAAATAAAGAACCAAGTGGGTGCAGATCCAATGACGGTGAAGTGGATCCAAAAAAACAACATGAGTCCAGAACGGTGTGAAAAAGAATTTTTATAGATAAGTAAAACTCTAGCGGTTTGCTTCATAAAGTATAATTTCCCGGAAGCGAGTCGAAGCTCTTGTCTATGTCTGTTTTTTAGCATACAGCACGGTGTAAGTGTCACTGCTCAATGCCTGAAATACTCGTAACATAGCACGGAAAATGGAAGGGTTTGAGCAAGTCGAGGCTACTTTGCTACCTGAACCGCAATCCAAAATAGACCGTCATTTTGGGAGGCTCATATTTCTTTAGCTTCAAAACTTCTGTAAACAGGCCATTTCTACGCAACTGTCCCGCCTTGTATCCATTAGTGACTTTCATGTCCGTGGATTGTTCATTTAGCCCAATCCGAATAGGTCAGGATGCATCTTGTGCACTGTAAACCAGATAATCCCGAGCAGTCACCTCACGCCATAATGAAGTGCGGAACAACGGTTTATTCCCAGCTGATGCACCGCAGAACCGTGTGTTTTGAAGGCATGCTAGCGTAGTCTGAGCTGATTTAGTACAGTGTGAACTACAATACCTTCAAAATCATCTGTAACGTGTGTATTCCTTAAATGGATAACTCACGTGAAGGTATAGTTTTTTACTGCACCCGCGTAGCACATCCTACTGATGCTTCACCTAAACACCAGCGTTTATTCGTTTTGAACTGAAGTTCTAAGTGCTATGCTGTCTACTGTAAGCAGAGTAGGCAGACAGGATAGAATACAAATGCTAGTTAGCCGAGTGCTAGGAAACTAGTTTTATGTCACCTGTCGGATTTATTAGAGGCGCTATCAATTGAGTCAAATATGAATTCCCCAGTTGGGTATGGGTATGATCGCCTTAAGTGTGTCGCGAGTCAGGATCCGCTAGGCTCCGCGTTCATTTGTACCCGCCAGTGACAGGACCCTACGTTATAACAACAAAGTCCCCGACCACTGTTACAGCTTGATACTGGATCGATTAGATTTGTTTAGATGGTACTTTGTGGATCAAATGGAAGACCCAGCTTCTTACGAAGAAGCGGTGGATGCGTTTAAATAGCTGGCATTTCTTACCCTCCCCAGCGGGCATGGGTGACTTAAACATACTTGGGCTGTTTTTTGTTGCACAGTGGAGAAAAGTGGATAACGGAATTTCATTTCTGCGTAATAGAATTTCCAGAGTGTAACAGCCTTATCCGAACACAGGAAATTGTCCAGTACCAACATTTTTTTCTAAATTTTTTGTCGTTAAAGCCCTCAATCGAATTCAAAAAACATTCTGCAAAGAGGCTTCATTCATTTACACTCTACTTGTGACTGATCGTTAGCCAGGATGAAGTCGACCCCAGTCCTCCCGCTTTGGAACGCGCAGTGTGGTCGATGAAATTTGCCTCTGATAATGCTACCAAGCTTGCTCAAATAATATCTGCAAACCCACATGTTCTGAAGGGTTAATCCGCATGCGGCGCTACGTACGTGAAAGTGCAATCAAACGGGCCTGGTTATGATTTATATCAAAACCCATGCACGTTTTATGCTATGGCTGTGGTCTGTCGAAGTGTTTCTTCTTTAATGAGAGACCATTTTGCAACCTCTGTTTGTACTCCATCCTCCTGCAGCAGGATAAGATATTTGTCTGCCACAAACCCATATTCTTTCTCCTGGTTTGACAGTGATTCGACTTTTATCAACAAATGAATACAGCATATCCTCTTCAATGAGTAAACCTCAATATGATCTTCCACTGGCTGCTTATTGCCGCAGAATGACCACAAATAAACAATGTTTCCAAAAAGACAGACATTACTTCAAACGCACATTTAATAACCATATGAATACATTCAAGCACTGTCACTTTACAACCGGTGAGTGGAAAAGAATCTTCCTTTAGTGATGAGTCATCAAACATTCAAAAACCAATCTCCTGATGACCTCAAATGAGTCGTAATATATTGTACATAAGAAATTAACCTTTGGGTGTCATCTGTCAGGAGTAAGCTGATGGGGTAAATTCTGCACTCTTCTGGTGCCTGTTTACTGAACGTTGGAGACATAATTGTCGATTGTAAAGTTTCTCCCATGACTCCAGAGGATTTTCGGTTCTTTGAAGTGGCTGGAACAGAGAAACCAATCTGGGTAAACTGACAACGAAAAAATAGTAAAACCGAGCACAGCAGATCGTGTTTATGCGGCTTACATAAACCGATAGACATGCGGAATTTCCTTAGAGGTCGTTGTGTGAACATCCTTAGAAGAAATCGGCTCTTGTGAATGGCATGAGCTCAGGATCCTAAAAACCGCGTTGCACGACGTATCCGTTAATCATCCACTCAATTCTTAAGAAAGCAGTTAGTAGAAATACGCAAACATCGTGTGCGGCGACTTGAAATGAGTCTATAATGAGACGTTTAATGTTGTGAAATCATGTGGTTTATTACAACTTGCGGAAACAGGTGTGATGATAAACGGAGTAGTCAGCTAGGTGAACGTATGAACAGTTGAGTGAAATGACCGCATTTCATATGAAGTTGAATTATGAATACCTTAAGCTTGAGAGGCCCTAAGATTGACAATATTAGCCGCCGCTAAATCGTGTCCATATGCTGCTGCTTTCCATCGAAAAAAGTCAGCCCTCCCTCAATTGACATTAGGCTTAAACTAGCCTGGCCTCCATTTGATTTATTTCATGTGCATACGCGGTTTGTGCAGACCATGAAATTCGACAGGAATCAATTTCAGTCGAGTTATGAATTGAATTCTGACGTCTTTCAGATGGAAGAATAAAAAGCACTCACAGATTTGTCATTGAGTTATCCGGCGACTTTTCAACCGTATTCCAACCTTATTTCATTTGATGATGCCTCAAAGATAAGGTGTATGCTGGACCAAAGTTCAATAAAATGGGAAAGCAACGTATGGGAATCTTTTATGATTCGATGAAACAAGGCTTTGTTCTGTCTCGGATTTTCCTCACTCTAGATAACAGTTTATGCGGCAGTTCAATAAGACAGGAGTTGTAGCAGAACAAACACGGATTCCTTCACTGAAAACTCCTTGGAACAGTTTCCCGAAATAGAGGATATGAAGGAATTTATTAGGTGCACGTGTTGCTCACTCGTTTTTGCTCAAGCGCCAGACGGGTTACAGAACAAACATCGTCGCTTTGTTTATCACTCTTGAATGCTTGCTCCAGTGTTCCGTATTCATACATTATTGCACAATAGTAGGTTGGCCGCTATTTTATTAGTAACTTCTTTTACTTGCAATCTGAAGCTAGCTACCGACAAGCAAGTTGCAAAAGTATGATTTAAGTGGATAACCTAAATGATTTACGACACAGCCAAGGCTGGCAAGCTTATACGTCTCATCTTGCACCATTTTGTGCGGTGCGCTTAACAATGAGATAATAAGCAGTGGGCCACTAGTTCAATACAATTTGGCTGGTGCATAACACCAGACAAGTTGAAGAGCTGAACGCACACTACTCTGTAGTCGATTACTAAGGTCATCTCACTTTACGGAGACCGGTGCACAAGCACGACCGCTTGAATGCAGACGCGCAAACTGGAGTAGGAAAGCATCCAGCTCTGTTTCTGTTGAAGCTCTCCATGAGCTCCCCGGTAAAATAAAAACGGAATGAAGAGGATCAGTATCAGAGAAGATATCGGTATTCGCTCAGTTGACTAAGCAGGCAGGATGTTGTTGAAAGACAACTCGGTAGTCCGTCTGGCTTGCAAACTACCACGCGTTTGCAGAATGTGATTTTCTCAATGCTTTCCTTTATGTTTGTCAGTATAATGAAGTTTCGCTGTAAAGTATGTGTATTTTATATATTTTTATGCTCAAGGATGTAAGGGTGTGTATAAATCATTCAGTGTCAGCCTTGTATTGATCCGTAGATTTCTGATTTTTTTATTGAAAATACCACACCATAAACGCGCCGCTTTGAAGCTTCTGCCTAGGAACTCTTACCTGTTGCCTTCTCCAGGGTGAACTACTACGGGTAGTGTAGGAAGATGGAAGTGGATGTCCAGCAACATAACCTGGTCATTGTTCCGCGTGTTTGCTGTGGTGATATTTATCAAATATGTGAGAGGTAGAGCTTTGGAGTGAAAACCAACACTTTCAGCTAGCATACTAGAAAAGAGGATGGATATATAATGTCACGACTTCATATCATTCTAGCCCACAGGACTGCCACCAAGGAATTCAACTAAGTTAGCATATTTCAATCACATTCAGGTTGCTTGCATTTGACGTCTTTGTGATAGCCGGAGATCGAAATGTCTGTAGTGGATTAAACGAGGACATTATGCGTCACACTGTCTGATGCTTTTGCTTTGGCCATCACTAGGAAAACGGTGAACATCTAGTGAATGGTGTTCACTGGAACCACTATGTGCTTTCATCAGCCGAAAAACCATGTACTGGCATGGAAATCAGTCGGTGGAAAAACGATGCAGTAGTGTAACTATATCCCGGTGCAGAAATGAGTAGTAGAAGAGCGGTTCAGAACATTTGCTTTCAGGCATTTGCTTTACACTCTACCAAACAGTAACGTTGGCCTGCCAAAGTACTCCTTTATTCGTGTGCTCGAGAACATTCACTCGGTTGTGTTGAATAAAAAAGTTTGCTTCGAACTGGTGGATGGTGCTGCTGATGCTGACTTAGGGAAATAGCTAGAGTCTGCGAACATCCCGTGATCTCCGCGCCTCTTACTCGTAGGCTTCCTGAATCACACTCTGCCTTACAGCACATATCAGGAAGTAGAAGAAAGCGTAGAGCGGTGCCAGCATTGTTGTGCAGAGGCCTGAGCAAACATCATGGACGTTAACCGTGGCTTGCATCAGGTTGTGACACAAAACCACCTAATGGATGAAGCTTTTCGGTCCCACAATGAAGTAGATGCTTGCTCCACTGAAGACCCGATATCAACACCTCCATCCCGAAAAGGTCTTAAACGCTTCTTCCCATCGGAAGGCTAAATCATACTGATCTTCGGTTGCCTGAGATAGAAAAGAATTGAAAATACGTTTTGCAATCACAAGGTACACACCCGATCACCACTCCACTTCTCTCAATAAGTGCTCTCAATTTTCAAGTCATGGGTATTCGCATTTGTTAGCAGCAGCTTGACTCTGTTCATTCCCTGAAACCGACCCTCAGGCAGGATGCGATGGCTACTGGGACATAAGCAAGGAAGATTTGATTGTGGTGAGGACTGTGCCGGTCAGTTATTTACTTAGTACTGATTGATGAGTATTATCATAGAGTACAGCTGAGCTAACTGCACTGACGAATTTACCGCTTTGAAAGCATTGGAGCGGCATTAGGCTGGGTCAGTCGGTATTTTGTATCGACTGATCTACAAAGCAACATTATCAAAACTATGTGATTTGTGAACCGAGTAGCGAATTCAAGGACAGCAGTCAATAACAGCATGGACGAAGTCAAAATCTGGGTATACAAGGACGGAAAAGCCCCCGTTTAGCCGATGAGTGTATTGTGGTGCAGAAACAGGTCTTCTGAACCAGAGCTCGTATATGCCATTTGTCCCCGCATACAGGCGAGAGGACGAGCCCTTACAGACCGGGGACAGTTGACAGCTTGAAGACTTTAGGAATCATCCGTAGGATAGAATGTTGCAACCGAATACCTAAACATGATACATGTTAAAACTAGTGACCAGAACTCATTTTTGTATGTTTAGGACGGCGTGGATGACAAGTTTGGAAAGCGGATTGGTGACGAGCTGCACACGTTGGCGATGGTACGCATATGGTGAGCAGGAAGCCAAGCTCCTTTAAAGCCAAATTTTATACTGTCTTAGACATCAGTCCGATTACCCGATTGATAAAATGTCCCGTCTCACTAGAACATCTGACTGTCTGTCGGTAGAAATGACTTCTTCGAAAAAGTCAGCAAAATATGTCCTACATGGTTTCTTGTCGTAGAGGCAACCTGGTTTCATTGCTGTAGCGTATGTTGGTCTGAAAAGTAGGGATACCTTTCTAGAATTTCTCAGGCCAGTGAGGCCTGCCCAAAATCAGACTTTCAGGAAGGCTTTAGAGTTGACACATGTGTATTGCTTCTTTGGCTACCATGTTATTGCGCACGAATGAAATTTTAGAAGGAAAATCTAATACAATACTCTGTCATGCGGTAAATTAATATGCTTCTGGTCAAACTGGTTGTTTTGTGCTGGAAAACACAGGTTTCAATACTCCATTGGTTAAAAATCCGGCTCGCGTTGTCTCCAGATCGTGTAGCTTCTGGGGCTTGGCGGAAATTTGAAATTTATTGTGGAATTTGGCAGCGCTTTTTCGGAAACAAACATTGGGTCATCAATTTGATCTAACCGCCATCCTGGGCCTAGCCTTCTTTCTAACTTGAGTAGAATGGGGAAGACAGAAGCGAAGCATCCCTGAGCATTGTAGTATCGATTGAGATACTCTGTAATTTTTCCGGTCCAGTACGCATCCATTTGGCTGCTAAGTATATGAACTCGTGGTGAAGGACTCTCTGTTGCTCTTTGATCTGAAAGTGAAATTTTCGGGGCGGTAACTTCGACGGAACGCTCCACCGCTTGTGCCTGCTGTTGTGTAGTCGAAGGAACTCCCACCCGAGGACTAACAAGATAAAGAAAGTTAATAAGCAAACGGCTGCGTAGGAAATAACGCGCAATCGATTACGAACTTTTGCTTGAGGATCTGGTAGTGGAATATTGGATCGAGGGGAGGATTTAGATTCAAGGCAGGATGCGACTAAATTTGTTAAGTTTGCCAAAAGTGATGCAGCTGCATACGTGTACTACCTAATACTATGGTTGCTTTATGGTAAAAAACAACGAACAAATTATGTAAGGGTCCAGATCTTAGATATTTGCGACGGTGTTAGGGAGAAGGCATATTCAGTCAAGAAGGACAGTAATTCATTACTCAGATTTTAGGCATACCGCTAAAGTGAACATTTGATTAGGTTGAAAATCATAGACACTTCGATAATCTTCCTGTCGCGTAATGTAGTAAGGCTGGGTGGAAAATTCTCATTCTCTCTCACTGGTCCCAGTACCCTCGCTCTGCGAGTTTAAACAAAGGCATACAGTAGTCTGATATTTCGAATAAATTTTCCATGCCCACTAGTTAGGTGTGCAATGTATTAGGAATGTGCTTGGCTTAAGTACGCTGGCGGTCATAATTTCTATCGCAGAGTATGTCCAAGTAAACTGCTTGGAGGGTGGATGGAGTTCCACGACAGCATCTCACTTTAAGTGAAAAGTATCTTACGTGATTTCAAAGCCACAGTGGTACATCACTTTCTCTGAGAAACTAGCAGGCCTTCTTCTTGAACACCCTCCAGTCCAGTATCCAGCGCCATAGATCTCATTCGGTTCCGATTTTTTCATTTCTGAGATTTTTCTGTTATCCATAGAGGTACTTAATTTGTCTTCATCTGGGTGTTCGTGTACACAGTTTTCTGGTGAACGTTGCTCAAGAGCCATTATTGATCTGCGAGTATTCATGTCTAATCCATAAGTCCCATCAGTTGTGTTTTGGACATCTCCTCAATGACACGTTGGCTTACTTTGAACACGGAGCCCATGCCGTGTGCGTGCTATACATCATTATTCGTTTTCAATGTATCTTTGTAGAAAAATGTAATAATGAGTACATCTGCCACATAAGTCGAATAACCCAGTCTTGTGATTCGATGTTTAATGAAACAACAGAAGAATAAAAAGTTGGTTCACCTGAGTAGTAGACTAATTAAAAAAATACTCAGCGACAACTCTGACAGACAACATTCTTCTTGAATATTCACATAGTTTTTCTTACCTGATCATCAACAGCGACTTCAGTAATCTTCAGGTCATGTCATTGAAACTTTTCAGCCATTTAGCTGAAGAAAACTGTTATCCAGCTTGTGGTTTCCATTTTATGGACAGTGATTATTGACAAGTTAAGGACTAGTTAATCAGCTTACAGCAGCACAGCGAGCTATTTATAGAAATGGTTTTAGTTTTTCCCCGCTAGCTTGCGTTTTGGTTGCTTAAATTGAGTAACGCTTAAGCGAAGGGAGACGGATATCATAAGATAACAGGTCAAGAATTCACTTGACTACAGTCATTGACCTGTAGATATCTTTTGGCCACATATCTCACCATCCATTGTTCCATTCATAGGAACTCACTCATCCTGAAGTTTTTCTGGTGAGCAAGAATTGGTCGATAAGGGCCCTTCTTGTAATCCAAGGGAGACTTGAGGGAATGAATGAATTTTGTAACCATTAATTTACTGGGAAACCAGGCCCATCTCACATGAATTTTCTTCTTACTTGTGGAGATACTATATGAAATCTGTTTTCCAGTCACTGCTAATTTGGTCCTGACCATCCAGCACGGAATATATGCATGCACGTACTCAGTATGTTGTTTGAATTTACAAATGCTCTAAATTTTTTTTATGTTTCTCATCATATCATAAAATCTAAGGTTTCAAAATGGTCTAATTGATTTTTGAACTCTATCCAATTAAGAATAAGTCAGTTAATGACTACAAAGTTTACATGGGTCCCAAAAACAAAATTTCGTAACACTAGTCGGCGCGTTGTGAAGGCACCTTCTACAGAAACTGAGACAAGTATACCGTTTTCTCATCTTTTGACCAAATCTTACCAGATGCTCATCCAAATTAGTGACATCCACTTCCAAATTTTTGTTTATTTAGACCACTTCATCTAAGTGCTATTCAAGCAACCCCCTTACTTTTCGGTTTCATACGTTACTTACTAACTTCAATCCCTTTTCATTCCAGCCTTTGCGAATGAAGATATGGTAGAAAGCATGGTTGGACCAACAACTTGGTTTGGGGTCATGCAGGTCGTACATAGTTTTTATGAACTTTTTAAATGATGAAGAGTTCGAAACAGCATTGGAGCAAGAGCCACATCAAAAATTATTGACAATGTTATGTTACCAGAACTTTTAATAAAGCACACTAAACTACAAAAGACACAATGAAGAACTTGCGGGGTTTTAGTGCGAACCAAAGATAGCTTACATGGGATTCCAAACAAACCCTTACAAATAAAAAGTCTCACTGTGGGAATTGTAGCCATTATTTGAAGTTACGTTTGGTGGAGTATTTCAGTGTTATTGGTCTGCTGTGCAACAGAATGCTAAGCTCTGATGCAGAAGAGATTGTCCATCAACTGGGCTACTCAAATTGCGATCCCGTGCAGTCATTATAGGGCCGGTTTCACATTGATCCTCACATGACGGCTGCGTGAGTTGTGCTACCTTTGTGTGCATCTGGTTGGATTCGGTTTAGTTGCAAACAAGCACCGCCTAATGTTCATATCACTTGCTTAAGCCCACGTGACTCTCAAGTCAGTCTCATTGAAACTGTAAGATTTATCGTTTACGTGAAGTGCTGATGTCTTGGGAAGATCGTTTAGGATCAAGATGAACCGATTTGTTTACCACAGTGTTTCGTTGCTGTCAGAAATTAAAAAAAACAGTAGAACTAATGAATCGACTCTCAGTTTTGTAGATTACAAAGAGCCACTTAATTAGTAGAGGCTGTTGAAACATTTAGTGAGCACACGGCTATTTTAATAACGATCCTTGCCCTATTATGCGTCTGAATATAAACAAGTATGTGCTGAGACCCTTGGAAATAACAGTATCAAGCTTCACTGTACCCGTGGATAATAAGTGAAATATCCTAAGAAACCAGTTAGGATTCAACATAGAAAAAGTAGGTGTGCATTTTCAATTAGAAAGTAAAAAAACAAAAGGGTGGACTCATTCGATTTTCCAAGGCAGTATAAGCCATTCAAAGCCTTTGGTTTATGTGTGGATCAATCAGGCGGTTCATTCAGTTTGGTTACTCAGTCCCCGTGCCTCTTAGCAAACAACTAGTTAGAACACTATACAAACATGCCAAGATCACAGGTTGTACGAACATATCGGTCAGCGCGTAATTCAATAACTCGTCCACTGCTCTTCCAGGGCTACCTAACGAGAAACCCTTTGGTTTACGTTTGTTCTGAGAGTAGAATAAATCTTCTGTAGAGGCTGGGAAATATTATATAATGCTTCAATAAACTAATAAGTACGTTTCGCTGTATGTAACTTGTAAATCTTCTGTCTGGTATTCTCAAGACTTGTGCACACAACTTGCAAACTTCACCGCAGAGTGAGCTCGGCAGGAAACAATAAGGAATTATGGGATTTAGGTCCCTGATCCCAAAAATATTGGCAACAGGTGTAGCTATCATTTAGTATAGCTGTACGCGGGGTGAAAAGAGGAAGGCAGACTTGGCAAACGCAAAGATGGAGACAACTAATTAAAATGTTGAACTGAAATTAGCACCGGAAATTAGATATGGCTAGCTTAATGAGATGGATTATAAATTGATGTGTAACTAAACAAAGCCACATAAAAAATCGTTGATTTAAGTGAATAAACTCACAATATTATTGTTGGTTCTTCGCTAGAAGTTGGCTTGTTCAGGGTTTTTTCAAACAGGTTGGTGAATTTCTGCAGTGGGAAATCAGAACGACAGTGAAAAAGCCGTGTGTAAAAATTCTCCACTTCATAAGGTGCGGTAGTAATGCGAAATACTTGGAGTGGTAAGCACAAGCAAATGGACCTTTGCTCATATATTCATTGTTCATCCAATCTTCTCGCAGTTTTTTGAAATAATTATGAGGATTTCACAAAGATAATTTGAGCGGAATACATCAAACACCTTTTATAAGTCGTCATCATTCATCCAGGATGGCAGTGCTGCACGAAAGTTACGATCCCACAGCACACCGCGTAAGAAGCCCGAATGTGTAAACTCAATTCAGTTCCCAAGTGATCTCATATTGGGTTTTGTATGTCTGCCAGTTTTGTGCAGTGGGTGTGGAAATGTGACAACTAACTTTTTGTCATAACTTTGATATCGATTTTATATTTGTTACAGGGAGCAGTGAATTATTATTTGCAACATCCCGTTTTAGTCGCCGTCGGTTGCCGGTAGCAGAATTGTATACACTGAAACTGTGGGCTCCTCTTTTTTGCGCACTTGGGGGACTTGACAGAGGAGAAGGTTCGCAATTGAATATACCAAGCTGTGAGAAGACTGAGGATTTCTTGTTTTAGAACCACTTACGTTGTCTGCCAGTTCACGTATATCCCAGTGGTCAATTCTTCAGCCTCAAAACCCAACCGAAAGGTTCAGAACAGTTGTGTTGAAAACCAAACAGTGCTCTATGGTGGGTCTACCTATTGTTTTCCAAAAGTCACTAAAACTTTAAAACGTTCATACTCGATAAAGCGAGTGAAAAATTGAACAGCGAACAGTTTTGTTTTCACGTGGACCCCACGTCCAGTTTGAGATTCTTTGTTAGGTTTTCGGTAACTTGGTGGTCTCCAAAGCGGACACAACTCACATCATCTCTTTAACAAAAACGACCTAATCGTTCCAAAGCGGACACAACTCACATCATCTCTTTAACAAAAAAGACCTAATCGTCAAGGGCCAGCGGGAATTCTCAGCCTTAGATCTTATATAGCAGTAACAAATCATACTCCGTAAAACTTACTCAGTATGCTTGTTTACACGCAAGACGTTACATGGTGAATTTCCCAGGGTTACTCTTTGTAGCGGTGTATACAAAATTATGGAAGCCCTAGGATACTTCATTTTCATTTTTACTTTTGCAATATTGTCAACTCTCAGCTTTTAAAGTACACTAATGCTGTGGATGTATGAATTTCAGAAATGCTGCGCTGCAAGGTTTCACCGTGACATTCCAAATATTTTGCTGTTTGATCTTGCCGAACACAACCCTATTTATTAGGATTTTTTAGCTAGCTCATATGTAGGACCACCAGCTCTCTACTCCAGATTTCGCTCAATCCATCTGTGTGCTTTGGAGAACAACCGAAATTTTGTTAACTCTGACTATCTATAGGTTTGTGGCTTGCAGTATACAAGGCCGTTTCTTGTGACGTATCGTAAATTAGGTCAATATCCTCAAAAGGGACAAACGTTGTTGCCTGGACGGTTCCCCAAAACGAGTACCTTTGATCACATTTAAAGTGACATCATTTGGAAGTGGGAATCCTCATGCGTTTGACCTCACTGGACCTTGACACTTGTACCTGGATATTGAATAAAAACTTGCAATTATTGAGAATTATTTCAACGTTGAATGAGTTGAGGCCAAGAAATGTTCAGTGACTCACCGACACATATTTCATTTTCGCCGCGTCTTCCCTAATAATCTGTTCAAAGACTTCAGGAGCGATATCTGACGGAGAGTGATTTTGTTCCAGTTGAAATGCCTTGTAGAATGTCTCGTCATCCATGACAGGGGGTTCGCGTTTCTTCCTCTGTGAAACGGATATGAAATAAACGGGAATGCGGTAACTACTTTCGTACTACATTGATCGAAATAAGCTCAAAACTTCATGGCTAGTTAAGATCTTATTGGTTCTTGTACGTATCTTGAAGAATGCCTAGCTATCTTACCAGAATCACTGACTCAAGCATTTCTATGAGCTTCACGGTTCTCAGAATGATTAAAACACTGCTAGCACCGAAACTCCTTAGTCTTTACTCCCATTTCTCAGATATTTTGTCATTTTTAAAATAGCACATGGCAAGGCTGATTACGTTGTGTTTTCATTCATTACTCGAGGATTCGTGCAATACACAGAGTAGATAAAAATGCAACGGTTGTCTGAAAAATGTAGCAGCTTTTCTATTTAACCAAAGGTTTTCCAGCAGCGCTATACGTGTTGCTTCAATCTTGGTGTCCAAAATTTCGTTAGGCTACAATCAGTATAGTTCTACGTCGCAAATTATGATAGACAGAGTGTAGCGTTTACTGATACGTGTTTATCTCTCAAAGCGCAGGCCAAGGATGGCACCCGCACAGTATGCCGCTCATAAGCTTCCTGTGGTCCTTGCGAACCCTGTTGAAAAGTGTGAAGACAAAGAAGCGCTACAAAACTCTGTTCAAGAATCTAACGGCAGATACGCAGTGTATTAAAGTTTACGCTAGTCTTAAAACGTGAACATATTAGACAAATAAATCAGTGGAGCAGATTTTGATAAGAATACCTACTATGACCAAAACGTTTCTCTATCCGGTCATTTCATTAGAGACTATATGTTTAGAACGTGCGGTGAAAGCTGTTGTCGTCATTATAATAGCGTCCTCGGTTTTTATTACCTATAAATTCCACTCTTTGTTATGCAGTATTGACCCGATATCCCTCATCCATTACTTGATGCCTGTTTTTCTGCAATGGAAATAACGATCTAGTGTCTGTTTTCGTGAGCTGACTGCACCAGAGAAACAATATTTGGATGTTCTTCGAATCTCTCTTACCAATAGTATATCACACTCGCTGTGGTTTTAAACATTGGGTGCAATTAAGAGGTGATGGCCCCTAGACGTTTTTCACTTTGCCAGTTGACCGGCTGTTTCTTCGGAGAATTGTGAATGAAAGTGCAAGTTTTGAAACGTGTTGTGGGAGTATTGTTAGTTTAATTTGAGGGCTAATGAAACAATGTGATCAATTGACCTTAGATTATGATTGTTTCAAATCACTGGATTTAACGTCGCGCATACGTGCCACAAAATGTGTTGCACTAATTCTAACAATGAGCATGGTTATGTATGCAATTATTAGTCCATGTGGATAAGAGTATCGGGTGATGAGGCAGCATCGATGAAATGAGTCATCAGAGAAACACTCGCATCCGTGTTATTATAAAGAAATTCACTCGTTAGGTGGAGAAGGAAGAGAGTGAGCAAACAAGTCGAAGCCACCTAACTGTTTTTGACGGTGGTTGTGACGTTGGTCGGGCACAAGTCGTCATGTTAGTTCTGTGTAGTTTTTACCACTTCTAGGCTATCGAATGAACACCACGACATTGATAGAGATTCAGCTATAGAAATTGCATGTTTCATCAAGTGTGGATGAACGCTTAAATTTCTCGTCAACCAACGCATTCTACTTCAAGTGAATGTTCGCGTAAAAAGATTCTAAAAGTACATAACCTTTGAGAAGAGCTCACACCGTTTCAGTGACTAAACATGACATCTATCTATTGACTGGCGTAAAAAATTTAGTAGATAAGTTGGCTGGTACAATCAGAGAAAGGACCAGGTATCAGATAATGGGCATGGTCAAAAATCTACTTTATTATGGCGCTGCCGTCATTAACCATCAGTTTTTGTTAAATTTGGGAATGGTTTACATGACCTATAAACTTCAGTAGTAAAGGAGCACGCCCAGGAAACATAGGATACCATGTTGCGAGTTAGTCTAAGCTGGAAGGTGACCTGTCAACGAACTCAGCATTATACGGTGGCGTACTAGCTGTCACACTGGAGTTGTCTGCGGTAATGATTTACAAACTTTTCTTACTGGAACTAAATTTCAAACGGACGATCGTTTTTGAAGCGGGAAAGTTAGAAAAAAACAACTGTGGATCAAACTTTGTTGCGTTTTAAATATTCCAGACAACCGAAAATTATTAATTAATTAAAAGCCTTTGAAATCACTTTAGTCAAACTGAATGTGGATGTTTGAGCGTTGAAGGCACTTTTAAAGCATCTGTGAGCCCGACTGACCTATATTCAGATTTCACGTACCTACTAGTGTCTATACCATGGATGAAAACCTGAGATCTGTAAGTACGTGTGATGAAGATTTGACGAAATTATTTCTTCTAAGATTTAGGGCACCGGGAAACCCTGTAATGTTTATGCTAAAAGCTACTCACAAGTTTGCTGGAAACTCTTTGACATCATATGAACGGTTTCGTCCCTCTTCATGTTCATCAGGTAGGTGTAGTCCCTGAATTTTCTCCAACCTTGTGTTACTTGAACCCAGGTTACACAGGCTTCAAAAAAGCTTCAGCAACCATGTGAGCATTTGTTTTTATGAGAATATAGTGCGATATAAGAACTACCGTAAACACTCAAACATGAGATATAGAACTGTTGAGAGTAACGGCGAAATGATAAGTATTTTGTAGAAGGATATCACTTGTCTATTAGGCACTCACTGATCCATGTTTTGCTCTCTGATCACCCATTGCTGCAATCTGTTGGAACGCTGCAGGAGTGATATCTGGTGGTGGACGGTTCTTCTCTTTTTTATATGCCTCGTAGAAAGCATCTTTGTCCATTTTAAATTCCTTTATTGTTCTGTCCTTCTGTGAAATCGTCAACTGCTTACTCGTGTTGTCTGTGCATTGCTAAAAAGATCATGGCTTTTAAGTTACCGTATGTCGAAAGGCAGACAGGCTGATTTTTGTTTCATGAATTTTAACTATGTGCCGGATTGGTTGTCATATAATTCAAGAGTATTCTTTGCCAGACGGTAGCATTTATGCGCCACCATCGATCCAATCATTTCATTTATACGCGCATTAGCCTCTTTCACCATGTCTTACCAATAGCTTCTAATGAATAGTTGAAAACTGAGTGCACTTTAAGCCTCATGCATCTGGATTTGCTCTGAAAAAATTACCACCTGTTCACACTAGATGTCTCACAGTTTTAAGGATGAAAGTGTTACCATTGGTAACAAGGGTTTGTGTTGTTCATGTATATAGAGTTCTGATAACACTTGCTGAATTATCAGCGCAATTTCAGAGTGCAGTTTAGTTTTCATGAAACCATCCAATCAGATTCATCAATATGCTTTCACCGGATGATATTTTTTTGAACGTTGGCATCTACTGTTCAGGTCTGTACCCTTCTGAGCCAACAGTTGGACTTTAATTCTTTAACACCATATCTTGAGTGGTATTTCCACTGTTTTTCATTTTTTGGAGAACATGATGATTGATTGACACAGCAGCTTTCACACTCTTACATACTTTAGAGCCGGCATCCTCTCAAGTCGCTTATTTTTCCAACTCGGTTTGCTGACTTCATCCGGGTCGCGAACGCGTAGGGTGTAGTGGCCCATTCAGAGCGCAGATTTGAAAATATCCATGCTCATGGAACTAGATTTACAACTGAAATGAGACGGTGATATGAACGGTCCATGGAGATGTCCTCAAAACGCCAAGATTACAATAAATACATGTACATATATATGTATACATACATTGGGTTTTACAAGTTGTGATCATCTAATAATCGCCAGGCAGAAAGCCTGATATTTTCGTTGCGCACGATTTCGGCTAATTATTTCAACTGAGATGCATGGGAATTATTTGGTTGCTTCTAAATGAGAATTGACCTTTAAGGAGTGTCACTGTTTGTTACATTGGGGATGGGCCGGATTTTAAAAAAGGAGGTATTACTTTATATGGGCGTAATACACTACTAATACGGTTGCTGAGCATTCATCGACTGCCCAAGACCGGTTTCTCCCATCTTGGTATCTCTTTATTTCTGTCGAGCTGTCTGGGTGATGTGCGCCTACAACGACTTCCTGACCACTGGTCCATCAATAAGAGTTGTGCTACAAGCACCCCAGCTGACATGACAGTATGATGCATAATGACCAGCGAAACAAAGTGAATATCTGCCCATATAATTCACCGCGGAGACGTGTAACAGAGGAAGCAACCTGGTGTGTTAAGCAGAACTGTTTTGTTGTTCCAACAAACAAACTTGAGATTAAAGCGAAGTACGAAGTCTCAATTTCTACTAGTTAAGCAGCTATGAATCTGGGTATAAGCATTTCTAAATCCTCCTGAAACTCAGCGAAGGGGGAGGATATTTATTGCGAAAAGACAAGTGGAGGCTTATGTAAATTCCCATCAACACAACAGGCTTTTCTCAGTAAAGTATCTGCTTTCTACTTTTCGGCTCACAACTTATAACAAACGCTCATAGAAAATACTTAGGCTGAAGTTTGTTATAAGTAACAGACTCGTCGCTTCCTCTAAGCCATAGATTCAACAGATGTTTTTGCCTTCTTTGATAGATTTCATAGCACAATCAGTACCAGTAATGAGTAAGCTGACTATTATTTCAGGGTGGGCCTTCAAGTAATACTGAGGCAGCAATCTACTAAAATCGAATTCGATGCACGTGGACACACTTAATTAGAAAACGAATTGACTGGACACAGATGCAGCGTGTTTGGTTATGGGTCAACTCTCAGAATAATATGCTCTCTATTCAGTCAGCAGCAGTCCTCAGGCTGAAAAGCGGCTCAGAAATATGAGTACTGTGCAGTATGCTTGGTTCCTATTCCCAAGTGGAAACGGAAATTTTTCGTGTGCCTAAGATTTACGTTGTACGCGTGACTTTCCAGTCAGTGGGTCTAATGATCAGAAACCGAAAGCGCAAAAAGGTCCACTCGACCCAAAGAAACAGAATTACTGAAATGATGACATCCAACGAAGAAATTGAATGCAAGTGAACCAGGCTGCAACGCAGCGACACGTGAATTGTAATCCAGTTACACAAATTACACACAAATAAAGCTTCCTGTGCTAATCATATTAGACATATGGGGTATAACTTAGAAGTGGATTCTGAGAGGAAATCCGACCAAGCGCACTATGCCAATGTCTCCTTACCTAATAAAAAGCGTTTTAAAAGCGCTTTGCGAAGCCCGATGTCCAGATGAAATATCACGTGGTCAACAGACAATATTTTTTGCTACTACATGATTACTGATGGTGGTAACCATCAGGGTGTACCTGAAGGTGAAAATCTAGGCCGGAAGGTTTGGTTCTATGGTGTCCGTTGGCTTGTTCGCTGAGCTGGGCAATTTGATTGCAAACGTTTCATCACCAATCGAGGTGACATCATCAGTGCGTTATTGTGGAGCGTAGCGTAGCAGTGCGGTGGGTTAGTGGCTGTGCACAACCACCACTAGAAGAGATGAGATACCCGGTGCATATTAAATTTCCTATAGTAAACAAAGGAAATAGATTTTAAGAATCGCGACCCGTTGCAACTAAGCTTGGTTCATTTTAACGAGGACCACAACTGAGTCCCAACTGATTGGTAGATGAAATTTGGTCCGCAACGAATGTATGAGTGTGCCAACCGTGGAAAACCGACAAAAGAAGAAGGATGAATTATAACACTGGAAATTTCTCTGTTTTTGTCAGTAACACTTGAAAATATACCCATTCAATAGGAAACAGTTCGAAACAAAATCCTTCAAGAAGTACAGAGAAAAGCAATTCTCAAACTTACAGATTTTCCATATGAGCAACAAGATCATTGAAAATGTGCATCTAAAATTAATCAAAATCAATTCATCGTTATACTCTGACAAAAGACTACCGCCTAGCAAGCTCATATAAATGCTTCAGTAAAAATGACCTTAATCTGCCGCTTGGCGCTCAAGGTCACTCATATTCCTGGTGCAAATTCCTGATTCGTTGTTATAACTGCTGTCACGTGGAATCGTGTTTGTTTTGCACTTTAGGAATCACCATATGACGCCTAAAAATAATAGATTGCTTGAATCTACATTAAAACTGTCAAGACCCAATAAGGCGGATTGTTTGGACGACATCCCTTAAGTGTAAAGTTTCAAGATACATGTATGGACTGCCGCTTACTTTAATTGTGCAGTCAACCGAAAACAATAAAACCTGCCTACCTTCAAAGCAGTTCGATTTTGTGGCAATCCAAAACCTGTGGTTTATTACTGATGATAAGATGAATTTAGCGCTACTAGCGGCCTTGTTTTTCCGGCATATTGTAAGATATCCTGAGGTGTTTGGTAGCTGACGGGGCATTATCTGATAGTGCACACTAGCTAGCAGACTTTAAATCAATTTTTGGTAGACCACATGCCTTACAGTGTTGTAAATGTCCTCGAAACCAACCAGTAAGTGTGCATTCATCATGTTTGCCCAGAATATGGGGTGATATGCACACCACTGTCGACGCCTTGCTGTTTCACTAGACCAGGCGATTAATTTCTGACGAGTTGTGTTGGTTCGACGTTTCAGTGTAAAACTTCATCTGACTGAAAACATTTTTGTAACCTGCGTACTCTGATGTACCTGAGGTTTTTCCCCTAAAAAACACGCGCGGATGTCTTGCTTCAGCGGAAACAACTGAATCTTGTGCTTGATGCCTACCCAGAATTACAGTTTCCCTATTAACTTTAACCGGAAATAAACATCTGCACTTGCGCAGCAAATTTCCTGCACTTGTAAAGTACCCTGAATAGAAGGCATCGATTCTGACAACAACGACAAAAGTAACAATAATGTCTGTTATTATTATTAAACAGTATTAAACAGTAGAAGATGAGGAAGCTCCACAGTATCAATCATTCTGTAACGCATAACGGCAGAGCAGTTACTAATTCCATCCCCTTTGCTGGTGTACTATTGGCAGAAGTTATCTTCAAATTCCGATTTGCCTCACTGAGACCTTTGTCTCTTTGCCTCAACAACCATTTTGTCCTGACAACCGCAGCTGTCTTGATATTACCACTGACTTGAGGGTTTCTCGCTCACTAGCAGTGCGTAGACAGTGTTAATTTCGTTATGGCTGTTGATGAATTCCTTTAAGCAGCACCACGGTTCTCGTTGCTTATGCTTCCGCGTGCCACGATTTCACGCTCTCTAGATTCACTTCTCTTTCTTAATCTTTGCGCACGGGAATAAGTGATTGTTTTGATGGCAACGGGTCGGCGAGCCGACCGGGAGCCTGGACGTCTGTCTGGGTGAGCTAAGAGTTCAGCAACTCCAGACAGGGCCAGCCACCCCGTTTGGTTTCAATGTGCTTGTTACTTTCGACAATGCATACCACGAATCATCTGGCGCCTCCGCACCAGTTCCAACCAGTACACAGGAGAGACTCGTTGGGTTCACGTGTGAGGAATGTGGCAAATGCTGCAAATCGAAAGCTGGCTTTGTAGCCCATCATCGAGTTCACGACAATGAAAGTGTTGGTACGAACACAGTCGCCCAATTGGCCTGCGCTGATTGTTCCCGCCTTTTTCCGACGAAGATTGGCCTGAGTCAACACCGCCGGCACGCACACCCCACCCAGCATAATGCAGATAAGCTTGGCCGAGTGAAGTATTCCGGTACCCGCTGGTCCCAGCAAGAGTCACAATCGCTCTTACGCCTGGCTAACAATTTATATCCATCTTGCGGCACGCAAACCGAGCTGTTCACGAGATTGGAGCAGTATTTTCCTGGCCGATCGGCTATCAGCATCAAAACCAGGTTACGGGTGCTTAACTGGCAAGCACAACAGGACGAAACATCATCTGGTGAACCTGAGCAAACTATCAGTCAGACGACGGCCTACTCATCAGAAGCCGATGACTACAGCGTCTGGTTTAAACAAACCGTGGATTGCACCGTGTCACTCTTGGAATCCCATGCTGACCGTTCGCTCGCTAGTGTTGACCTTCTGGCATTTCCCCGAGGGTTGCAGTCTGGCATCATGACACCGGAGCAAGTCCTGTCGCTTCTGAACCTCCACGCCTCCAGGACATTTCCACACACCTGGAAAACTGTTTCCCGACGTCGCCGCCAGTTAGCCCATCGGATCCCGGTCAGCCGAAAGCACATCCGCCGAGCCAACTACGCCGCCATCCAGACTCTATACCACCAAAGACGGAAAGATGCAGCGTCTGCTGTAC
>NW_008751855.1:528379-551040 GCF_000715545.1 Opisthorchis viverrini | reverse complement strand
GGAATGAGAAGAAGCAGAAGTATGGTGCTGATGAATATTCCCTCGCCATAATCTCAGCCCTACATGCCATCGGTTGTGATATCGACTTTTTGGTTCATCAACCGATGATCATCTCTTATCGAGGGATCTGCTTTCCTCGATCCGCTAAGGCTGTTATTGGACTGGGACTTCCTAAGGTCGCAGTCAGTGACTTGTGTTTGCTTGCCATTGTGGGCTCCCTGCGTACTTATGACACTTTTATGCGTGGCACATGGCGTTGAAGGTACATTTTTGCCATTTAATCTCACCCCAGACCCAGTATGACGGTCACTTTGTGCCTGATGTGCGAGTCTTGACTGTGCTAGCGCATACTGCGCCTTGAAGAGCATTCACCATTGTTTGTCCTTTCTTTGGTTGTTAGTCTTTAGACGCCTGTTCCCATACCAAAATCTTTACATACTTTGGGATTCACCTCATCAGACTGGCACTGTCCTTGGCATGATTTCGAATGAGACGTTTCTCTCTTTTCTCCCATATTCTCCTGTTACTCTTTCGCATTCATCGCTTGCATTCACTTTTTATGTTTGTGACCATGCTCTTCAAAAATAAATGATAATGATTGTGTTCCTTCACCTGTGTAAGAAGGTTTCTTGCAGTCTCTCCACTGAGATTTGTTACAGTTCGTAAAATTAGTTCGGTACAGAGCGCTGTTTCTTGCGTTCGGTCTCGAAATCAGTTCCCTAGTTTAGCGGTTAGTTTGTAAGCTACTAGTGTTTAGTGAATCCGTATATGTTCTTGATATACGGAAACTATTTGTTTACTTGTCTGACCTTGATACTCGTGTTGTTGTCGCGGCGGATATCACTTCAAGCATCATCTGATAAAAATTTTCTGGCATATCCGCTGTTTTTAAATATACAATGCTTGAAATTTCCTTCTTTCTTTCTGAGTTTTGGTGTGTTTAAGTGCGCCTTTGCTCTTTCAAAAAGAGTTTAAATACAGATTTTTCCTTGCACAAAGGACGGTTGCTATGGCAACGTAGTACCTACTTGGTGTGCGTTTTTTCCGTTATACATAGGTTTGAAGTGTTTCGTTCGCGTTACTGCTCACCAGTGCATCCCATAATGGCATTCGGTCATCGTTTTCAGTTTTATTAATACATTTGAAGCCTTCATGTATCGCATTGAGCAGTTTGTGAATAACGAGATTGACACCGATAAAGCTTGTCCAAAGCTTCGAAATGATGACCGACATCACAGGTTGTTTTAGGCTCCGCGTTGCCACTTCATCATTGACGTCAAAATTTGGTCTTTCCGTTGTTGCTTCTTTCATCCGTTTGTACGTTTAGCCCTTGAATTTGAAGTCTGAATTCCATTTACTGGTAAAATAAAAGCTGGAAAATATTTATGGTTGCAATCTACCTTTGTTTCCGGATCCTTTTGACGTAGTTTGCCACGCAATATTCCTGTCGATTGATGTGAAATGATATCAGATAAGAGCGTAGTTTCCTCGTCCTATCTTGACTATACGGAGTTCGTCCAGAAATTATGCATATTCATTTATTAGGTGAGGTGATTCTTCAGTTAGGTGTTTTTCTTCTCCAGCATCTGCCTTGTGCTGCGATTTCTGGTGCTAAGGTAATGGACCACACGGAACCTCTCTCTGTGCGCTTTCGACAGTCCGTAGCTTATACTTTGAATCTTTTTTCACTGGTTAAGTGCTTTGTCGTTTGTAATTTTTTGAGGCTGATTTTGATTCAGCTAGCCGGCTTGGACGTGGCTTTGTGGTCGACTGTCCTCAGACAGTCCTCAAAGCATTCTCCAAGTTATTCAGATGAAATCCGTGATTCACTGCTCCTAATATTGCTGAAAATCCTTTGGCAGCTCTCGACTCCATCGGACAACCGCAGTCACCAGAACACCCAGGTGAGCAAAAAATACCGGGACATTCTAAACGACAGTGTTCTATGAAGCTGTATAAACCGTCCTAATCACTCTAGTTAACCAAGAGAATTGACTGTGCCAGGTCAAGAGGATGAACAGCTTCACGAAGAGTCCTGTTGACTCACAAAGCCTCGGTGCATTAGAATTTCAGACCACATCGCTGATTCACTTACGGATTCCAAATAATTTGCCACTGTTGCAGAAGGAAAGACTAGAAGATTTAATCCGAATGATTTGATCTTCCTTGTCGATCTGATGAACCGCAATTGTGATGCTGCCGTTCCCACCTCATCATTTTTTCATCACGTGGAGTCGGATTATCGAGCATCGTTAGAGACGAACACACAGTTGTTCCGCTGACACACATGGAGATTAAGAATTTGTCTGCATTTTTGTGTACTTTTACCGGATTATCCATTGTTCGATTTTGATTCCCACAGAGAGCTCTATTCTCTAGGTATGTTATGTGAATCGTTCTGTAATTCGTTCCGACGGGATTACTTTTGTAGTCTGTTTCTTGGAAATTCTCCTTTTTTGAATTTATTTCAGGTCAACACATTAAGCATGACAGCAGGTTGCTCAAGGGCCTGTTTTTGGATGACAAAATGCAAACCAGATGTCGCGCTGCTTTTCCAGGTATCTCGTTTATGTGGTTGGAAATGTGGACTATTTCATATCCACGACCATATTGACTGCCGCACACTATCAGACGTGGTTGCAAGTAGACGCGACCGAAATAATGACTGCTTTCGGATAGCGACGCCCAGGGAGAAGATTGGTAGTAAAACTGATGATCAGCGGCTCTCATGCAGCTCTACTCCCTCCAGTAGAGGTGGCCTAGTGTCAGATGTACGTTTATTTGAAAGGATATCCTGAGGCAGATAAAAAGACGGCCTATAAATTTCACGCATTTTGGTTGCCACTACATGGTATTGCGTTATTTTTTATGTTCTCTTACATGTACAATGGTAGAGTGTTGAATCTAACTTGCCCTTATGATAATCCCTCATTCATTTACCTACTCTGCCTATGTACTTTTGTTGTACAGTTGTTTTGCTTATTCGTACCTGCCACTCACCTTACCGCAGAGGTCTCCTTTCCGACACTTGTGTATTGACATTTGTATCTGTGTGCATGTGCGATGCTGATCTACTTACCAGTGCGCATTCGTGCCCCGTTTGCTGAGCCTCCCTTGACTTGTTTTCTCATGGGTTCCGTGTGATCGCACGTCCAATGAAAATCATGAGACCGTCGTCGGAAGGAACGACCGCAACCCACGCTACTGAGCGGTCATTCCGCTCGCCGTTGTTTGGTGTGCGAATGTTGACACTACACTGTGCCGGTCAGTGACAGACCTATGAACTAGTTGACGCTACGAGTTTGAGCAATTGAGGTTTGTTGTACACCTTTGCTTACCCTTGTGTAAATAGTACCGTAGAATTACGATTCCAATTCTTCCTTTTGATATTCGGGGCTGTCGAACCTACGCGTCACTCAAAGTTCCGTATCGGGAACCTCAACACTCTGCCCATGTTCCTCCATGTGCCATCAAACACTTCAAGTGTGTGGCCTTAGAACCGTATGTTTTATTTAACAAGATGCTTCCGAGAGCGACTTTGATTTGTTCACTGATTCTCTTGCGATTTAGAATAAAGTAATCGCGCCAAAAATTTAATCACTGAAGCTATACATCTCATCTATACTCATCCCTGTAAGCATGCAGCGTCAATTTCAGACAGCCAACTAGTCTACTAAAAAAGTCTCATCTGGATGAATTACTTTTGTTTGGTGGATCTTCGCAACGTAAAGTACCAACAGGTCTAATACAATCATGCTGGTGATTGTAAATTGCGTACTGAACTGGTCAGTTTTCTTCAATTTTACGACTGTGGTTTCTTCCTGACATCATTTTTTCCTTTTATGTCAGTGCCAAAAGGTTTTCCTCCGAGTCTTACCTTTTAGATAGAAAGTGATATCTGGTGCGCCATTCATCTGAGAACACTGCTGACCACCGACCGGATTATTGATCGATCACAAGCGGTCCGATAATGGAGAGTACGATTGAAGTGTCACCTGTCCCCAAAAGTTGCTAGAGTTAGCCGATGAACGCCTTTCTACCTGCAGACAAAATGCCGTAGATTGTAATTATTGAAACTTGATAAGTGGTGCCTTATTAACGCCTCATAAAAGCTCCGCATGGAGACAAAATGTAGACTGATTATTTTTACTAAAAGCAGACTACCGTTCAACACACTGTTGGGATTTTGCAGGTATTCTATTACACACGACAAATCGCCTATAAATAATATCTATAGAAGAGGAAAGAGCATGGGTGGTACAAAAAGTTCACTCCTGAAGAAAGGGGATATAGCTATTGTTCTGGCAGATTATTCGCCATCTTTGCAAGATCATGGCTCTTGATATTATCAGCACTATACGGATAGTTTCATGTGTTGACCATTTCACGAATGGAAAGAAGGGCTTGCTCGGAAGCATTATAAAGTGATGGCAGAGTAGCGAAAGCATAGCAACCGTCATGCTCAAGAGAGACTCTCCACAAAACGTGTAGTGGTTTTTAACTGCTCGGTGCAACAGCCTTGTGGTTCGCCTTTTTGTTTGACTACTGTGATATGATGAGTAGGAAAATAGTTGGCATCTGCAAACACCTTGCGGGCTAATGTAATCAGTGCCTGCCAACAGACCTGTCAGCGTACATGAATTTCAGTCTTACTGTAATTCAACCTTGTATTGATGCTCTATGCTTTAATCGGAGTTCGCTTATCATTTACAATGGACGGTATGCACTGATAGGTTGCCAAAATATCGCTTTATATTTACTGACAGCTGTGAGGAATGAATGGTTTATCGTTTGGAAAGGAAATTCCCGAGATGAGAGAAATTTTTGAGTAATGCGGATGCTATTATCCAGGTGAAAGGCGATTTTTATATCTCATGGAGCTTAGTTACTCCGTGTACGAAGCTTCACCACTGACCTCCTTGTTTTCGATCGAACACTTACTACAATCAACGAAAATTTAGAAGAAATGGTACATCACTACCGCTGTGAGGAATTAGTTATTTTGCGCCATGCCAAGAACGAAAATGGCGCATTTTATAAACCAAATACTTCGCTGACTTCATTCAGCAGTTTACAGTATATGGCGGTGTGATGACGTTATGTTTAAAATGCATTCAACGCATGAAATGACAGTTAGGTAACCTAAAAATATACTCAAATATCTTTACCTATTTTTGGCTATTTAAGTCCCTGGAGTGATTAGTTGCGTCAAAGCGTGTGACCACGTCACTCTTCCGACGCCGTTTATAACATCACAAGCACTCGGTACCGAGGATTCAGTATTTTATCTTGATTTCTCTGAATACTTTACCACTGATTCACGCAAACCTCTCAGTATGAGTAAGATGGGATTGAATTTAATCAAATGAGTGCTCAAGGAATGCATTAAATCTGTTTCTTGTTAGCTCACAGCAATTCAGTCAACAAGAGAAAAATAATATGGTTAATGAAAGAATTTTTACCAGTTTCATCTGGAAATATGAAATTTACTGCTGTGTAATTTATTGTGTGGGTACAACGTTAAAGGTGTAGGATGCCCCAAATCAAGACGAATAGGAATCAACCAGAGATTCCGAGGACCAAAAAATAAATGACCAAGTAAATTTCAGAAAATTTGTTCAAACACCCTTCAGACTGCTATATATACATATATATGTATATACATATAATGAGAATAATTGGAACAGTATTTGCCAGTAAGTGCTGACGTTTCGGCACTCCAATGCGAACTCTCTGCGAACTACGCCTTGTTGTTTACTCATAACGTGGGGGCCCATGCTGCTATATGGTCATTTCAAACCACCCTTAAAGTCCTTCTTTGGGAAGAAGCGTGGTGGCTCAGTGAACCAACGCACTATAAGATATAAGTTTTGGATGCGACACAATTGATTTCGTACACAAATGCATAGGATAAACGTGAGTTTGCTGTAATTATTCCCCTGGTTCCTTTAATATCATAACCATGAATTTGTAAAAACTGTAGTGTTCGATTTCGTCTTCAACGTTGCATTGCTACACAAAAGGTCGTCCACTAATGTAAAGGCCATGATTTTCGTCGGACTTAGAAGATTCTAGCGTTATTGCTTACCGTATGGGATTTGTATCCCAAATACTGTAGGCCAAGCATTCTTGGTTACAAGGTCAATATTTGTAGGCAGCATTTTTAACAAAGCGCTGAGAGAATATATAAAAGTGTAACATGGAATCTTTCCCCACAGTTTTTTTTCATTCGCGGCGTACCTAACACCGGCGGCATTCATTCATTCATACAAGTAAAGATAAGTGAGTATTTCCGAACCCGATGTGAAGGCATTTGGGAAGTAGTCACAATGTAACCCACTGTTTCCAATTGATTCTTCCGCACTGGGATACAAAACATCACACAGTCTGCCCAATTTTAAGAATGCACGATCATAGTAAGATACACTGGACAGGTTTTCCCTCTGGTGATCTTATTGGGTAGTTAAAAACGGTGGTGCTTGTTGTACTAAATGTTCTACTGTGCTGGTTGAGGTAGTAATGGTGATATGCCACCAATATTAGGTCTGTTCAACGACGCAATTTGTCTATAATATTGCCGTTGGCAAGTTGCTTATGTAAGATCCTGCAGTATACTTCTGTTCTGAGAAATCAATAAATGGCCTCTTAAAATCTGAGGGATCACGCATACTTTCTGGAGGCTTGACCTCCGGCTTTGACAAAAAGATTGAAGACAGTCAAATTCTGCCTCGTTTTACTTCGAATTTGACGGCAATGTAGTTACCTTGTGAAGCCAGTTTGTTAGACGATTTCATCGAGCTTCCACCAGTTTTCTACCTGTATTCACAAAATCGAATTACAACCGGATTAGGGCACTTAACGCGTCGGCCAGTAGTACATCACCGCTTCTAAATTAGTGGATGAAGTAAACTGTAAACGAGAGCTATTGGGATTTATCCAACTTGATTGTTTACACACAGCACATTACTAAATTAACCATAATTCTTAGGCACATAGCAAGAGCTCTTTGACAATCGTTCTAGTGTCGGATCCCACCGGTCACTAAAAATGGAGGCAAAGAAGAAAGAGAAAACAAATTTGGGGTAGATTCACTGGTTATTGGAGTAACCCGAAGAATACCGGAAGCATGTGAGGTGAACCTTGGTATTATCAAACTGCATTATCAAAATGTTTTGAAACCTGTTATAAGAAGCTGTTAGGGTAACTGGACGCCTTGTATACTCTTGATCGGTCCGAAGTATTGTCAAAACAATATTTACTCCGAAGGATGGCGAAGCAATACTAAGCCGGACGCGTTTGGTTTAGCTGAATATTCATCCTAGCATGATCATCTATCCCAATGCTCAGCCGCACGAGGTCTTTCTGTTTTTGGAACTAACCAGACAACCATAAGTAATCATACAATGATCCGAATGAAGATAGTAACTTGTTAAACGAAACCGAAAAGCGGATTAATCCTTCTGATGAATGTCTTGCAAACACGCAAAATTAAGCGTTTTCCTAAATGTACACGTCTCCCAGGAGGATCGGTCTCCAATTGAGAATGACCATCCTAACAGGAGTCTTTAAACCGCCTGCATAAATGAACAGTTGAGTGTAGAACTAATTAAGCAGCATTTTCGACCGCCAATCTTATTCTTCGGAGTCTACATCGGTGCCGTTAGTTTGTATATACTATCATATTTGGCTTGACAGAAACATCTGTGGTTATCCTACCATATACATATTCCCCGTGCTGTGGTTCCTGTTGATCGGCCAAACCGATTCATAGGAGATCCTTCAACTACGAGTCATGGACAAAACTTATCAGGTTTGCCCACTGTTTGCAGCTAATAGCCAGACAACTCCACTTCAGCTTCCGCGGTAGGGAGAGTGGAGAAAAAAATGCAGCTCTGATTAAGAACGGTTTAACATAAACCTCCACAGGCAAACCTTCTCCGACAGACTACTACAGATTCACTTATTTTTGGAGGTCCCTGTCACCTCCATGAAAGTCCAGAATTTAGGTTTTCGGAGGAAGGTTGAGCCGAACGCCAGTGAACCTTTCCAGTGACCTTTCGCCTGATGAAATATAATGTACTCCGTGTTCAGTACAATCCCTACCTAAAGCTGCCACCTTGAATTGGTGGTCGGGCTTGAGTGTTGCAATAATTCCGCGGGCTACACTGGCTGGGACTTCCTTCCACAAGGTACAAATATGCCAGGAAGGCCAAAGGGGAGCAGTCAGACCAAGGGCCACGATACTACGAATAGCCGTGCTACAAGGCGGTCTGGGGGTAAAGTCGTACTGTCCTCTGCGACAGGAGTGTGAAGTCAATAAGGTCTTTCTCCAGGTGGCCAGCATGTCCATATTTATGAAAGCAGCAATGCTGCCTTCCCCCAAGATGGGCGGGTTTATAAAAGTTGGCCCCAAAAACCGCACACTGCGATCACACGAAGGTTGGCCGTGATCACCGGCGCATTATCCCGTACGGTCGAGGTAACTTTACAACCAAAGAGTCCGGTGTTGTTCAAAGGGCACCTACTGTGCACAGCAGCATCAGGAATGAGACGGTGATGCCTTATTCCCTGCGCCCTCTGGTTAGGCCAGACCCTGCAGCCGAGCAGATCAGACTGTTGAGTCGTCGGCTAAGGACAGGTTCCTCAAAGAAAGCCCTACTTTCTGCTGCCTCGTGGGTCAGACTTTTTAATCAAAGGCTCAAGGTTTGGTATCTTAACCATACTCCTTCCTCGGCCTGGGCAACCGGAAAATATCATTTGCCCGCGCAGTTTGCTTTCCACCGATGTCCCTCCTCAACCCCTTCTCTCAAACTTCGCTGGGTCATTTGAAAGTCAGTTATCTGACCGAGGGACCTTATGCTCTACGCTGTCTACTAACAATAAACAAAATAACACCCTTTTAAAACCCCAAAATCCTTTCTACGTAGGAGCCTTCAATGCCCATACTCTATGTAAAAGTGGCGAACAGACAATCCTTATACTTTCCTAAAAATGTTGTATACTGTTCTCGAAACACGCTTACGAGACCAGAGCGTGGTAATGCATCTCAGAACGCCAAGGATGAACATAACTTTTCACATTTCTCTCTCCGTGTGTCCGGTGAACCAGAACTGGTCACTCGAGGAATGTACGACGTAGAAGTTGCTTTTAGCCCCAGAGCTGAACGCGCTTTGCTGGATTGAATCCCAGTGAACGGTCGCTCTTGTGCCATCCGGTTATCCAGTTCAGTCAAGCTCAATGGCTTAGAGAGGTGTCTGTGTGTAGCGTCAGCTTATGCCGCAAAGGACTGCAGTGGATGCTGAAAGGGTACTTCCTATCAAAGGCTATCAGGGCTCATTTTTCAGGCAAAAGTATTGACATTATTATCTTTGCAGGCGATGTGCCCGCTCAAGTAGGCCGTCTTAGCTCCTTGGAATCACATTGGAGAGGTTGATTCGGAGTCGATGCTCGCCACAGAGAACATGGAGATCGTCTCGTTCAGTTGTGTGCTGAGCATGAACTTTTTCTGGCAAGTACGAACTTTTAAAATAAATGTTCTCACCGCGTAACCTCGCGGCCACCAACTGCAAATCACCTGTGGACGCAGCTGGACCACCGGATCAGCCGCCTGTGGGGAGTCACAATTCAAAACTGCCGTTCCTTCTGCGGCATGCCACTTGATTCCGATCACGCCATGGTGCGTGCATGCCCGACAGTTCGTTTCCCTTCAGTCCCTCGTAAGTCAGCTGGGAAAGAACTACCATAGCTCAACACTATAGATCTGAGCTTGCCCAACAACTCTCCACAGTAAACCAATCCTGTGGTGGCAGTGAGCATATGGATGAAGCGTGCCAAAATGTGAAAGAAGCTATGTTACCGGCGTTCAGTGCTGTCTGACCGACTTCTGCAATTCGACCACAAGACCACTGGATGTCGTCGAGATCGCCATCCATGATGGATGTCAGAAAAGCCATACCAGCATCTAAGGGTTCGACGGCGCACACAAATCCCTCAAAAGCTGTCGGGAAGACTGACAGCTCTGGTGGACATCGAAAGCTCGGGAGATGGAGAAGCCTTTTGTTACGGGAAAGAGCAGTGCCCTATATCAACTGATACAATCGGCTGGCTCTAGGAAAGCAACGGTCAGCAAAACGATAAGTGAAGAACATGGCTCATTAATTCACTCGTAAAAACGTCGATTGGAAGGATGGGCCGAACACTTCTAAGAGAAGTTCTGCTGACCTTCTGCAACACAACCTGTGGAGAGAATGCATGCGGCCAAATGTAATGTAAGCCTTGATTGCCCGTCGGAAAGAAACAAAGTACGAAATTTCTTTACTGAAATGTAGGGAGGCACCAGGACCGGACGGTCTATATCCAGCTTTCTTCAGCGATGGCGGAAAGTCCCTGGTGACCCATCTGACAAAGCTGATTGCTACCATATGGAACGAAGAGAAGGTGTCTTCAGAAAGGGACGTGTCGACAGTTATCCCTATCTTCAAAAAGTGTACACGGACGCTATGCAAAAACCACCGTGGCATCAGCCTGTTAGCTGTGGCATCGAAGGTGCTCTCTGGCCTTATCCTTCGAAAGTTGACTGAACACAGGGAGAGGCAGATCCGTGAAAACCAAGCTGGGTTCCGTCCTGCAAGAGGTTGCATCGATCATATCTTCACCCTCCGACAGATTCTGGAACAGTGACACTGCTTCCAGCAACCAACAATGGTTGTTTTTCTTGACCTGAAAGCTGCCTTTGATTCTGTGGACCGTGAGGCTCTGTGGCAGTGTCTGTGGAGCAAAGGTATCCCTATAAATTCTTGACCCTCCTTAAGGCGCTGTACGCCAACCCCCGTAGCCATGTGAAGGTCCACGGGAAGCTATCGCCTAAGTTCACCACATCAAGTGATGTCAGGCAGGGCTGCCCTCTTTTACCTTTTTTCTTCAACTTCGTCATTGATTCGAGCATAGAAAACTCGCCATCAGCCTCAAATGCCTGTGCTCCTGCGGCGTCCACTCACAGATATCGAGTTCACAGACAACGTAGCTCTTCTTGGATCTGGGGCCGTCATGATGAGAGCAGTATTAAATAATTTAAATAATTTCGCCTCACGGTTTGACATGCACCTCATAACCGCAAAATATAAAGTGCTGCTGCAAGACTGGATGGGTACGAACCCTAGCCTCATTCATGCGGATGTACCGATTGAGGTAGAAGACAAATTTGTTTACCCGGGCAACTGTTTTAATCCCGGTGATCTCGCGAACTGGGAAGGCCAGAGCAGCTCTTGTGAACCTGCGTCACCTGTGGCGTAGGCATGACATCAGCCTAGCCGTCAAAGATCGAGTGTACAATGCTGTGGTGCACCCCATCTTACTATGCGGATCAGTAACCTGGCCGCTGCGAGCCGAGGACGTCAAAAGAACTCCTGTGTTCGACTCTCAATACCTTCGGAGCTGGTGGTAACACCGAATGTGCAATGGTGAAGTACGTCAAATGGTATTCGGAAGAAATAACTCACCCTCAATAGATGAACTAATTACACTGCATAGGTTGTGCTGGCTTGGCCACGTGCTTCGCATGCTGGTCGACCGAATTCCTCGAAGGGCTCTTTTGGCACAACCACTTGAAGCGTGGAAGAGAGCCAGAGGCGGTCAAAGAATGACTTGGCAGCGAAGTATAGAAGGTATTACCAGCATACTCAGCTGCCCCGGTCATTGTTTTCTCTTTTAATAGGACCTCAAGTCGGGCCCATCAAAGTTTAGAGATAATCAGACATGGCCCAGTCGCGCCCGCAACGACGCTCATGCATCCAAGCTATTGCCTTCAATACATAGCTTTTTTCCCAATTCCCCAAATGACAGCCCAATGACTGCTGTATTTATGCACTAATTTATCAGCCCCCGCCTCCAATGCACAGCTACCCACCCCAGCTCCAAGAATCATTGGTGAATGGAACTGTGGCATCAACAAACACCGTTAGACAAGTACGCGGTTATTACAACTGACAATGGTAGCGCAAAATCACAACCTCAAGGGCCGCGCAGCAATTTCGAGTAGCACAAATTTAGGACACAATCAAGCATACTAGCATCTAATAGACTTCTCATAACATGACAGCTTTTCAAAACGGATTCGTAACCATTGCATCACTTCTGCCCAGGTCTGAGCTCGTCATTTTAGCACAAAGGATAACACTTATTAACAGACTGTCCACCACAAAGCCCAGAATTTGATTCTTGGGCTTATCAAACGAAATTCGGACCGAATAATTCAATCACTTTGTTTTGAATAAACACCCAAGTCTTCTCCAAGGTGCGGGAGTTGTCATAACCTCTCCTCACAGTAACTAGTCGGTTGAGTAAATCATTCACTGGCTGAATTGGTTAAGAGCCGCATCAACATATTTTGTATCAGTTGCAGCATATGATTACCACAGCAAAATGGTTGACCAGTAGTTATTTTAAAAATGTAATGTATCCGCATAATCTCATGCACGAGTTTTACCGTGTGGTACATTCATATTGAACTACCCCTCAAAACAAATTCATCCACTATAAGTCAGGTCACCTTCTTTCTTGAGGACATTGCTTTTTAGTGAATTATTTCAACCCTTATTCTAGAACTCATTTCCAGTTTTACCACCTGAGTGATTGTGAGCCAAGCAATCCTAGGTACACGTGAACTTCCACAATGATAATGCTAAAAAACGAGGTAGTCCTACGATGTTTTCGCACCTTCTCTAAACTGTCTTCCCAGGTTTATGAAAACATGGAATGTTTCGCCCATTCTCCCAATGCGCGATCTGATTGAGTCTATTTTTGAAAGAAAATAGATCTTCCCGGAAGTCGACTTTCTCTATTTCTGTCTGTTGCATGGCAATCATTGCAAAAGGGCTTGACCTCAACAAAGATCTACTGATGATATGTCACTCAGTTGTGTGGCCAAAATGAACAATTTTATTTTTAAAGCATTAAGGTCAATCTGTTTTAATCCACGAAGGTCGATTGAAACAAACGACCTTACGTGCCCACCCAAAAAAGCAATCAGTGAAAATACAGTTGGTTGAAATTTGGCAATGGAGAACGCCTAGTTGCTTAAGTAGATATACTTTTATGGATTAAACCTAGTTCTCTTATACAATTAAGTGCAAGGCGCTCCCCTGTATGAGATGACGACTCTGACGTTTTACAATGATTGTGCTTACAGATCGTTTGAAGACTGAATCAGTGAATTTTTCGCACTTTGAAATTGTATGAACCCAGCAATAGATGAATTGTCAATGTTCCGTTCCCCAACGCGTGGGCCACAATTAACTTGCTTAGATGGATCTTTTGACGGGTAGATGGTTTATCCAATTTAGACAAATATATTTAAACCCAAGACTCGTAGAGAAAACAATCACACTATTTAACGGAAGTGAACATTCTATTAGGTATTGTCCCTCCTTGGGCTCATCGAATACGCCAGGTTCATTTCCAAAGTTGTTTAAGAGCTGTCATTTAGGTTTTGCTTAATATGCAAGAATTAAAACACTGTGAATTTTTTGTAACGTACTACTCATAAGGTTGCTGAAAATCCATCGACAGCCCACAACCGGTTTCGCCCTTCTTGGGGTTCATCAGTTAGGCACAGTCCCCGGGTTTCGGTCAACCTTATGTTCTACTTGAAACCAAATTGCACGAAATTAGCGAATATACATTCATTTGCAAACCAATTTGGTGAGTCTCTCGGAAGAACCAAATTAGTTTGCAGATGAGTGTATATTCACTGTGAATTATGTTTTCTTTCCGTGCAAAATGTTGGGAAAGTCGTTTTTCTCAACTACCATTAGTGAAGCAAACACTTGAAATCCACTCCGATAATTCACGTGACGAGTTTATTTCAACTGAAAGTAGAATGAATTCATAGTGAGTAAATTTACAATATCTCAGTTCGTTTTGCTTGACCGGTTAAGTAGATGGGCACTTTCAAGTAGGTCCTATTCACCATAACAATGTTTCATTTGTGAAAAAATGATCTGTTTTGCCCCCTCACTGGGAGGTGAGATATTCGAATCCAATTGAATTTTTATGATGCACTGTCCATGGTCCACCCTACAGGAAAACAGCTGAACGGTAATTCACTGCTTTTCGAAACAGCGAGACTTCATGCGAAGAAGAATAGTAAACTGTTGATTTGTTTGTTAGCCAGCCTGCTATCGCACGAATTTCCCTCTCTTTATATAGTGATGCACATATGCGATGCTCCGATCTCCTGCAAATTTTTGTCACCGTTGATGTATGCCTTAAGAGAGAGAGAGAGCAGTTTTTTCCATTACAAAGTAAGCGATGTGTGTCAAAGGTATCGGGGATGTACGGATGATCCCATATAACCCACAGACTAAAACCTTGGGACGAAATAAGTTTGTTGAATGTGAGTAGTCTACGTCCTTGCGCGTAAAGGAGATTTGTGATAAAATGTGAGATTTCCAAACCAATGAATATCATCAGTCAACAATGTCGTTCTTATGCATCGTTGAACCTATAAGTCACAGAACCTTAAAATCAGTTTTCCGAGTTTTCTTTTCAAGGAATTCAGACCAATCCGCATTCTTCAGCCCCAAAACCATATAAGACCTACACAGATTCCTGCACACTGTTCTACACACTAACGTCAGTGCCCACAGCGCTAAAATCCGGATGACCCATTTATCAAGTAGCAGGCGGCTATAGTTTGGATATTTCGTCAGCCGTCCAGAGTGTGGTTATTCCATTCTCAGCAATCCGGGTTTCGGGTAGGCCCATTGTAACAATAAATTGAATGCTTGCACATAATGCTTATTCAGGCTTCTTGAAACATTTATAAATGGTAGGTGCCGATGTACTTGCGGGAAGCTTATGCAGCGATCCATCGTAATTTGTGTGCGGTGTGTATCAGTCCACAGTAAGTTTCCACAAATTATCATTTCGAAAACAATGAACCTATAATTCCCGTAATGGAGTCACGAATGAAGAACCTAAAATTACTGATTGGCGTAAGTTCCTAATTATCTATCTGTTGGGAGGCAATACATCTGTCGGCGTTTTGTGTCCTCGATTGAGCTTAACCAAAATGCATGGTTTTCGATGTTAAAATGTTCAGGTCTGTCGACCGACGTTCGCTTTCGCATCATCCGAGGGGGCAGTTAATTGGTATCAGTGATACTCCAGTGAATGGAGGGTTGGAGGAGACCGCCAGTTAGCCTATTCGCAGATTTTTCACCAAATCTTTCAAGAGTTGGTCGGTGAAACTATCGTTTGGATGCATGTAGAGCTATATATATGATATGACCAGTTTATTCACTGCTTCTTTTTACTGAACCAAAAATTTGGGACAAGATCTCTCTTTACTACTTCCCGCCATTTCTACTCACATTTTGCAAAAGAAGCTTATTGTCGTTTGAAACGAAATGCTGTTCATGCGTTTCAGCACTGTACAATTATTGCGTACAGATGTGGCTGAGGCATAGTGGCTAGTTTTCACCGGAGCTGTTCACCAAAGTAAGTTTAAAGTGAAGCGTGAGAATGTATCAACTACTCTTTCTCTGTAAGCAAAAACACGCCAGAACTACCTCAGTGAGAAGGACATTTTTAGGTTGCCATACGGACCCAGTATTTCAAGCTACCCAAACCAAAAACGCGAGACCAAATTTAATTGATCTTCATTGGGTTTTGGTTTGGGTCTCTGTTGGGTGACTGCAGTGTGATATTTTGAATATGATAACGACTAGACCTCGCTACCAGAATGCAATTAAAGTTGTTTCGCCTACGACTTCAGTGTATTATCGTTTATTCTTGGAAGTAAATGCAGGTAATGAATGTGGAAGTTAATAACCTGTCTTTTCAAAGGTCTTTTTCTGTATTTAAAAATAACGTCTTGAACAACAAGCCCAATCGATAGAAATTTCGCAAGTACTTTGGTACCTTAAGGTAGAATATCCAGAGACGGGGTGATTTTACTTGTGTCTACACAGAATAGAATCCAACTAGAGAGGCACGGTGATTTCCAAAAAAATCAGCGTTAAGTCAACTTTGAAGGGACCTGAGCATAGTGGCCTTAATCTGTGTTTGACCTCTTCTAGAAAGAGCACACCGGGATAGTTAAGCCAGAATTCCATTTCCACTTGTGACTTAGTGACTACAGCTGTCTCTCCACTTAATCAAACTTAAAGCGCTTTGTACTTTGGGGCGTTCACAAAGAGTTTCAATCAAAATTCCTCTTCTAGTGAAGCCGCATAATTGAAGTGGCGTTTCTCGTTGTACCGAGCTATTTTTTAGTAAATGGAATGCGGTTGTGGGTAAGTAAAATCTGGACAACAATTGCACATTCTTAATCAGTTATCTCGATAACTATCACACGTATCAGGCGGACGTGTCCCTCAATAATCCTAGTTGAAACGTCCAACACTAAAGGAACCCTCTCCGTAATAAGATATTGTCTGGTGGTCGTTGGCTTGTTCGCTGAGCTGGGCAATTTGATTGCAAACGTTTCATCACCAATCGAGGTAACGTCATCAGTGCGTTATTGTGGAGCTTAGGAGTGCGTAGCGGTGGGTTGGTGTTTGTGCACAAGCCAACGACCACCATCTACACCACCTGAGCTACCAACATTTTCCTCTATAGAAAGATATTGTCTCATTTGGCTTAATCTGATCTGATTCACTGCAAAGACAGTAGAGACGAGGAATCAGAGATTCACGCGTTGCAATCAAGTGAGTTGTACCAAGTATGATCATGTTGTTGATAATGACCAAAGTATTATCGAGTTCATTGTTACCCCACCTCATCATCACCACCGTCATCAGACGCAGAAGAACCGTTGTGTGACCCGGGTGCATCGATGCCGACAAAAAAGTTCACCCAACTGCATTTAATGTCCTGAAGTGAAAGGAAGATAAAGGAATACATGAGAGGGCGGTATAGTGTTGGACTACCAAAATTACTCGAAGGTCAGACAATTCGGAAGTAAACCTGCAGAACGAACACTAACATCGGTCAGCTGCTATTTCTCGCTGAGTCTCCAACCAAGTGTAGGGAGTCATTGGGATCACAGCAACGTTACTCAAGCTCCTCGCAATATCTTTCACACTACTTTTCTAAGTCACAAGTCAACCATACCGCAGTTTGCTCTTTTTTCAATGAGACACGGAGAACAATACTCGCCTCAGTATTGGAATTTTGGCATACGTAACACACTGCTGAACCACTGCAGTTGGAATTGCTGGATATTATCAGGAAATGGAGTAACTAGTGTACAGCTGGTTACTCGTTTTCTAACAACCTCCTTACAAACTCTCGCGCCATCCGAAATCAGAAATACTGCTATCTCTGGCAGGAAGCCTAAAGACGCCTCACATCTTATATCTGCTGATAACACGTCTCGCAACCATACAACAGTACAGCCTTACAGTAGCCTGGTAAACAAAATATTTGAAGCTCACCAAACACACCTCCACCATACCTAATGAAAATGGCAAGGTACGTAAAATTCCCCAGCCTCCAGGGCTTCCTGGATTGAAAGCTGCTTTTTGGAGGATGCATGTTCTGAAGCATGATTTTGCATCATGTAAGCGCACGATGAACGCCGAAAGATTGCACTGTGTTGGTCGGTTTATTAGACGTACATTTTGTTTGGCCTTTGTGTACAAAAACTGACAAGATTCTCACTAGCAAAATTTAAACACCAGGGTTTTGAAGGATTCCAAACCTCGTCTCACTGTTTCATCAATGAGGAAGTTGAACCAGGATGGAAAGAGGGGACATGTTTTTCGCACACCATGCTTTATAGGAGAACTCCTAAATAGCTCACCACACATTCTGATATGCCCCTCCTGTGCTCACAATCTTGTGAAGCAGACAGTAATAGCCGATCGACATAATGGAACACGCTCCCGAAATCAGGGAACACCAACAATGTAAGTCCTATGTATATATGATGTTTTTGTACCACATGACGAAGGGTGATTACAGCCTCTACACCAAAACAAAATCAAAAATCCGCTTGATGCCTACGGTTCTACGTTTCGCGTCGTAGAACGACGAGGAATCAGTAACGCCACAATCCTTTTTACAACGGAATGGCCCTGTCATTATTCCATTCACTTCAAGCACCCTTTCTGCTGATGGGCGCTGATGTCTATTCACTCTACTTGTCTCTTTGTCTAAAGTTGACGTATATACATACTAGGCAGACAACAATAGAGAACTTAACCTGGAGCATACTTGACCATGATTCTTGGGAAGAATGACTGGAAGAGCTTTGGCGGAGAGTCTTTCGAGCCAGAATATACACCAAAGGTCCTTGTTTCATGCCCCTCGTAAATTATTAACTTTTCGAGAATACACCGGTCTACATACCAATTTGGCTTTGACGGAAGACTCGCCTGCGATCCAGCTGAATCTCTCATTTACGATGTTCTCAGCCAACTAAGTATGCTGAAGTATGCCTGCTTGTCTCAGTCAATTTGAAATTCGAGATGCTTCGAAACATTTTGTATGCGTACTACGCTACTCACAATGTTGCTGAAAACGTTTTGACAGCCCAGGAAAGGTTTCGCCCTTCTTGGATCTCACCAGCTAGGCGAAGTTCCCAAGCTTCCTTCAACCTTGTGTTTTACTTGAACCCAAATCGCCCGAAATTCGACTTATCTGCATAACAGTGCGACTGTGACGGGAGACGCCTGGAATTCAGCTGAACTTCTCATTTATTGTGATTTCGTATCTTTTAACACAATAAAGTATAAATGTAAACGGTCTTTTGTCTTCATTAGGGAAAGTGAATTTGAAATAAGCATGAGCTTATAAAACAGTTTTAGGGCGACCAGAAGGACGCAATATAATATCCACTGAGAGAACTGTAAGGGCTGTCAGCCAGATCTATAAACCAGCCAAAATGCTTGCACCCTCTGACAGTAACAGTGTAAACTCTCTTCAGAAGTTCATCTGAATGACACTAAACAGACGCTTAGTGTAGTGAGCAGTCTGGAACTACAGTGCCCCCTTGAGGTTCATTTATCCATCTCTTCCACAAGGTAAGGCGTTTGAATTCCTTGTATATCTCGTCATACAAAAACTCCTAGAACCCAGTAGGCCGTCCGTTTACCACAGTTGAATGGATTAAGGTATTTTGGTATCACAAACTGTTCCTGCCAAGGCCTGACAGGCTTCTCAACATAGGCAATATGTTCTCCTCACAGCCAATAGAGATCTCTGATTAGTTATAATCATGCACACAGTCGATCGAATTAAATTTGGAAGAGAAGCACAACGGATGTTTTCGTCTGATTAAAGGCATCTGAAGGCTCAAATGAACACTCATTGTTCTAGAAGCTAACGTGTACAAGACCACATGTTAAATTCAGCAGCCTTTGTCTCGTTGAACGTCAACAAAGTATTGTTTGGTCTCTAGCATGCATACTTTGTTGAAAGAAATGCTCGGATTAGCTCATTTCAAAACGGGCCACTAAAACTAAGAATACCAAACTTGTCGCGGTCAGAACTGGATATCTTTTGATGTCCCACATTCAAAATGGATCTAGTCACAACGAATCTGACCCTCACCTACCCCACACCCCTAGACAAAGCATTCGGGTAGGATTAGTCATAGTTTTTGGTTCACGACTACCTGGCTGGTACCTCAACGTCGATGACTTAAGCTGACGGTTCACGCAGACATTTTTTTCTAATTATGCGCTTGCTGATATGCAACAAAATTCAATATGCGCATGACATGACACCTCTACTGAGTACAGGAACATAGCCCATGCTGACTGACAGCCGGATCGATATATGGCAGTTCGCTTGGCCGATGCTAGTCACGCGATCAATTCTAACAGTGTTTAATACACTACATGTCTGCAAGGATCAAGTCAAAATCAATGCCTGGCCACAACTGAGGCAATTTAGATTTGCTCACGCAAGCTTAGGCTGTGCACTCAGATATATTTCGTAAGTGCACTCACACTCTTATGGTTTGTTCATGTGACTACAGGCCACACATCCAATCGATCGTGACGTAAACGATCTCCACACATCAACTCGCAGAATCCATCCTATCACTGTTTAAATTATACTTATAGGTAGCTTTTGATTTCGTAAACCAGATCGTTTACGAAAAGCAGGAAAGCCAGAAGATCTGTTCTACTACCCATACTCTCATTCCGCGGTAGGAGGTCCCTATTAGACCACATGATGTCCTTTTTTTGTGCTGAAACGGCCAGCTCACTGAGTTTTAGTCAAGCGATATCCAAATATCTTTTACGAATAGATGGGATTGTTTACTAAAGTTAGACTTCGAAATTGGATTATTATTAAGGAGAACATTCGTACTTTGGGCTCTACAGTTCTTCAGGCTCGGAAAATTTTCGTCACCTATTTGGGCGATTAAAATTTCAGCTCGTTGTGGTGAATTGAAGGGGTGCACGGCGTCGCTGGTTATGGACTGAATGAATATGTGGGGCGAATGTATTCGTATACATACTTGAGACTTTGTCTGGCTCAACCAAAAAACATGCGAATTTTGCTGCTGGAAGTCTAAAGAGAACTTTTGCAAACTATTAATAAACAACCGCAGATTACAGTAGAAGTGCCACATATACTGTTAATATCTGCCAAGTAATCATTTAAAAATCATTGGGATGCAACCATTAAAACACAACTATTTTATAGCAGTAATTTTACGCTTGCACTTATCTGGACAAAGTCACTTGGAGCTACTTGTGGAACCCTTCGAAACCAAGTTATAAATTAACTCAGACGCAAACCGATAGACTGGATCATCATCATCATCATTGTCAGCTGTAATAACCGCGCACTCGTCGTACAGTGGTTGCAGCTGCCACAGTTTCGTTCACCGATGATTTGGGGGAAGGGGTAGGTAGCCGCGCATTGTAGGCGCGAGCTGGTAAGTTGGTGCATAAATCCAGCACTGTCAGTGGGCTGTCAAGTAAGGGGTTGGGATGGAAAAGGAGCTATGCATTGAAGGCAATAGCTTGGATGCACGAGCGCCATTGAGGGTGCGACTGGGCCATGTCTGACAATGTCTCCAGCCATTGATGTGGCCCGTCTCGGGGTCCCCATACAGGAAGACGGCAATTACCAGCGCAGCTGAGTTTGCTGGTAATGGCTTTCACACTTCTCTGCCAAGTCATTCTTTGACCGACTCTGGCTCTCTTCCACCCTTCAGGTGGTGGGGCGAAAAGAGCCCTTCGGGGAAGTCGGTCGACCGGCATACGCAGCACGTGGCCAAGCCAGCGCAACCTGTGCAGTGTGATCAGTTCATCTATCGAGGGTGAGTTATTTCTCCCGAATACCATTCGACGTACTTCAGAATTGTTGATCCGGTGTTCCCACCAGATTCGGGCAATGCTCCGAAGACATCGATGGTCAAACACTGAAAGTCTAATCGGAAGGCAGACCAACGACCTGAACAATGGGATCCTTCCACCAAACACAGACATAATCGAACTGCGGACCCACCTGAATACAGGTGGGTGAGTACAGAAGCATCCTTTGAATGAAGCAAGTTACTTTGGCTTCTAGTAGAAATGTGTTTTGGTTTCATGTAGGTGGAAAATGACATGTACAACCAAACAATCTAACTGCGAGAACAGAACAACGCTCAAGTTCGATTAATTATTACCATAACCTTTCTTTAAGATATACAGTTAGTTTCTCACAGTAAAGTGTTCTCATATGAATGATCATTTACCTTCTGTGTCCTACACGCAGTAAATCACCAAGTTAACTATACTAGAAACCGATGCCGACAGAGCTTCCTCCGCAGCTTAGGGTGATCACAAACCAAGGCATTTCAGTCGTCATTACATTTTCATTTACATTCCATTGTAAGGGTTGTTGCTCGGGACAACCATACTGTTTGTTCGAACATGCATTCCGAACTTTCACACATACGTGTTTGCGTTTGCGGATTTCCTTAACGCTAGCTCAGAATCAAAGTCGTAATCAAATAAGGCGAAATTCAGTGTTGCATCCATTGATATAAGTAGAGGCAACGCAAACAATCGTCTTGAAGAATGAGAGCTGTTTTCATGACAAAAGCGTTAATCTGGGACAGTATTTGTGTCACACAGGCAGAAATTTGGGAACAACTGCACCAAATATCCATGTAAGTGGAAAACAAACAAATTTGATTCTGACAATCAACTAATTCAAATTTCTGCGGCTTTTGCTGCTATTTTGAGTGTTCTGTAAAGAAGTGGGTGTTTATACTGGTTAATAACGATCAAATCTCTTGTAATAATCCACGGTCGGGTTGTGTATCCAGTTGATTTGCTTCCCAAGTTTGCCTGCGACAAATGATCTCTAGCATTACATATAGACAGGGATGCCGTCTCGGTCTCACTGAAAAGCTAATTGACTCAAAAACGAGTCGACAATGAAGTGCAGTTTACATCAGACATAACAGTAACTTTCAATATTTCAGGCAGCAAGAAAAAAACTGATATTGTGTTTTTAAATGACGACAGCTAATTTTTCTTGGTACTTGCGTCTTTTGCAGTTTATCTGTTCATTTATCCCTCTGAATGTGGAACCTTTTATTATTGTCATCATCATCATCATCATCATCGTCAGCTGTAATAACCGCGCACTCGTCGTACAGTGGTTGTAGCTGCCACAGTTTTGTTCACCGATGATTTGGGGGG